>NW_899571.1:0-893 GCF_000209065.1 Trypanosoma cruzi | reverse complement strand
TGTCCTGGCCTACACGCTGAGAACTCTCTTGATTCAGCCTCTTTCTTTTGCGGTTTTGTGTTGGATTCTTGCCCGGTTTATAATAGAGGGACGCCAGAGGGTGGTATAGGTCTGGTCTCATTGATATCCACTGAAGCCTACACTCAGTTGGTACACACATACAATACATAAGAGGCCGGAGCAAAAGGTGACAGCGAGGCTCGGGGGAATTTATTACACCGAGGGTGGAAATCGAGAAAAGAGGTTTGAACAACGGCGCAGAAATGACAAACGAGGGAAGGAATTCCACTGGGCACGCAGCGAAATCCAGTACCTTGCCGTGGGTTGAAAAGTACCGTCCTGTCACACTTGACGAAGTTGTGGCGCATGAGGACATTCTTTCCACAACAAGGCGGCTTATGGACAGCGGCAATTTGCCGCATCTTCTATTCTACGGCCCACCCGGCACGGGAAAGACGACGACCATTAAGGCGTGCGCTTACTATCTCTTTGGGAAAGACCGCATCCGAGCGAATGTTCTTGAAATGAATGCCTCAGATGATCGTGGTATTGATGTTGTCCGACAACAAGTGCGTGAGTTTTCCAGCACGAGTTCTTTCTACTTTGCCTCTGCCCCCGCTGCGCCCACCATCGCTGCATTCAAGCTGGTTATTCTCGATGAGGCGGACCAGATGTCCGGCGACGCGCAGGCCGCGTTGCGACGCATCATTGAAAAATATACCAAAAACGTTCGCTTTTGTATTTTGTGCAATCACATCAACAAGATTATTCCCGCCTTGCAGTCGCGTTGTACTCGTTTTCGGTTTGCACCTGGTCAGAAGAGCGCGATGTTACCACGATTAAAGTTTGTGGCACAGGAAAGAGGGTGTGCGTTTTACAGACGAGGGACTTGT
>NW_899570.1:0-893 GCF_000209065.1 Trypanosoma cruzi | reverse complement strand
CCCCAGATTGAGGTGACCTTTGACCTCGACGCCAACGGCATCCTGAACGTGTCCGCGGAGGAGAAGGGCACCGGCAAGCGCAACCAGATTGTCATCACGAACGACAAGGGCCGCCTGAGCAAGGCGGACATTGAGCGCATGGTGTCCGAGGCTGCCAAGTACGAGGCGCAGGACAAGGAACAGCGCGAGCGCATTGACGCAAAGAACGGTCTTGAGAACTACGCATTTTCGATGAAGAACACCGTAAACGAGCCGAACGTCGCTGGCAAGATTGAGGAGGCCGACAAGAACACGATTACGAGTGCCGTGGAGGAGGCACTGCAATGGCTGAACAACAACCAGGAGGCCAGCAAGGAGGAGTACGAGCACCGCCAGAAGGAGCTGGAAAACCTGTGCACGCCCATCATGACGAAGATGTACCAGGGCATGGGCGCGGGCGGCGGTATGCCCGGGGGCATGCCTGGTGGAATGCCCGGAGGTATGCCTGGTGGTATGCCCGGGGGCATGCCTGGCGGCGCGAACCCGTCGTCTTCGTCAGGACCGAAGGTGGAGGAAGTGGACTGAGAGCGCATCCCCGAAGATGTTCTCATGGCGGCGTCTGCTCGCGAACCAATAGCCCGTTGGTTTTCTCCCTTGTAGAGCGTAGAGGTCTGCGACAAACCCAGCTGCCATCACTATTTTTATTATTGGTTTTTTCCCCTCTCCATTATTATTATTATTATTGTTTTTCTTCGCTCTCCATTATTATTATTGTTATTATTATTATTACGGTTGTTATTTGTATTGTCATTGCGACGGCACTTGTGCCGTTGAGGGCACCACGGTTGCCTCTGCCATTTTTGTTGCTGCTGCCGCCTGTGTGCGTGTCCTTGTACTGCCGGCTTCCTTTTCTC
>NW_899569.1:0-893 GCF_000209065.1 Trypanosoma cruzi | reverse complement strand
TGGTGAACCCGCTCTTATTCCATTTACTTCTCGTTCCCGTCTAGTTTGCTTTCTGTGATTGATAACCTCAGGATGAGGAAAGCGGCCCAGGTGAATATTTATTTTGTGTCACTGAGTGAAGCACTGCCATTCCATTGAAAGCGGGATGGCTGTGTAAATTTTGGCGCCGCGTCGCGGATGGGTGAGGACCCACTTCAACGTGTGGCTGGCGGGGTGGGTGCTCGCTCCGGGTGCGTTGTGTGTTGGCTGCGGGGATGTGGCCGCATCCCGTTGGCTGTGGGATTGAACTGGGGGCGGTGGCGGTGTGTGCGTTTGTTGTGTGGAGGGCCGAATCCTCTCACCCGCGGACTGACAGCACTGCGGTGTTTGTGTGTTTCAGCGGCGTTGTGCGAGCATGTCCTCTTTTGGAGTGTGTGCGGTGACGGAGGTGCCACACGGGTGTGCGACCGTAGCGAGCGGAATGCGTGGGCGAACCCTCCGCGCCCACCACGTTGTTGTTGTAGACCCTCTCCAACACTGTGCTGGGTGGATGGTGCCCGCTTTTCGTCGTTGCGGTGGTCTCCGTGCATGTGGTGTGCGTCACGCTGTGTGGATGACTCTATTTTTGTGGCTGCTAGTCATATCCGTGCGTATCTCATTTCTTTCTCATTCCCCTTTTGATTATTTGTTTGTTAGTGTTCAGCTTTAACTCGATCCAACTAAGAAAACAAGGAGAAACAATGTCTGGAAGACCAGAGAAAGGACTTTACGGTAATGAGGAGGGCCAAGCGTCTGCTGTGCCACAGGGAGATTCTCGGAGGAGAGCGAGGTCGGACCTTGAGGGTGACACAGATCAGCCCGCTGCGACTCCCATAAGAGTGGAGGAAGCGCAACTACGGTGGACCATGTGCAGC
>NW_899568.1:0-893 GCF_000209065.1 Trypanosoma cruzi | reverse complement strand
GGTCTCGCGAAATACCTCCAAGCAGCGGATAGTTCAGGGTTGTTTGGTGTCCAGTGTGTGAACAAGCAAACAGATAGTGACAGAGTGTCTCTGACTCCCACCATTCATAATTCGAAACAAAAATTTAGACCACAGCGTGTGGTGCAGCAGCCACTCGAAAACGATCCGCCGACTGCAGCACCCTTGTGGGCAAGGTCTCGCGAAATACCTCCAAGCAGCGGATAGTTCAGGGTTGTTTGGTGTCCAGTGTGTGAACAAGCAAACAGATAGTGAAAGAGAGTGTCTCTGACCACCACCATTCATAATTCGAAACAAAAATTTAGACCACAGCGTGTGGTGCAGCGGCCACTCGAAAACGATCCGCCGACTGCAGCACCCCTGTGGGCAAGGTCTCGCGAAATACCTCCAAGCAGCGGATAGTTCAGGGTTGTTTGGTGTCCAGTGTGTGAACACGCAAACAGACATTGAAAGAGAGTGTCTCTGACCACCACCATTCATAATTCGAAACAAAAACATAGACCACAGCGTGTGGTGCAGCGGCCGCTCGAAAACGATCCGCCGACTGCAGCACCCATGTGGGCAAGGTCTCGCGAAATACCTCCAAGCAGCGGATAGTTCAGGGTTGTTTGGCGTCCAGTGTGTGAACACGCAAACAGATAGTGACAGAGAGTGTCTCTGACCACAACCATTCATAATTCGAAACAAAAATTTAGACCACAGCGTGTGGTGCAGCAGCCACTCGAAAACGATCCGCCGACTGCAGCACCCTTGTGGGCAAGATCTCGCGACATTCCTCCAAGCAGCGGATAGTTCAGGGTTGTTTGGCGTCCAGTGTGTGAACAGCAAACAGATAGTGACAGAGAGTGTCTCTGACTCCCACATTCATAATTCGA
>NW_899567.1:0-893 GCF_000209065.1 Trypanosoma cruzi | reverse complement strand
GCACAGACGGAGACGAGAACAGGGTGGTTGATGTGCCATTTAACATTGCGCTCCCAATTGCGTCATTGGATGCGTGCAGAGCAGGTGGCTCTCCGGTGTCTGTTGGCTTCACGACCAACCCGCTGGCCCATTCTGAAGAGCATTCAAGAACATTTGTTCTCTGAGGGAGTTTCTGCTGGGTGGTCCGCACACTGCAGTGTCCGCTCCATTGGGTCTTTTCTTTGGTGGGAGGATGGTCTGTTGCACTTCTTGTTCCCCTGTGGAGGGGGAGATTCATGGGGCAACATGCCCGCCGTTTCGGTGTTGGCGCACCACGTACTTGTGGCCGCGTTACGCAGGAGGCATAATCCTCGGTTGCAGGATGAAAGCAACGTGTTCTTCTTCCTTGCCAGCAATGCACGGCCTTCTTGTTATGTTGTTCAGGTGTTTCTGCAGGACAACGAGTTTGCAAATGGTTACGAGGAATGTGTGGCTGCAGAGTTTGAGTGCCGCTTTTTTTTTTTTTTTTGACGGGCGGTGTTGAGGAATTACAGGCGCTTGCAGATGTCATCGCCGGTGTGAGGGCATTTGTTTCAGTCACCCGAAGCGCGGCTGTTTGGAAGACGAGTTTCACTCTTGCGGTGGAGGCAGGTATCGACGAGGCGAATGTGCGGGCTCACCACCCTACTTTCTGTACTGTTTTGCCGCGACGACTGGATCTGATTGCCAGCCACATTGGACCGTCGCCATGTGGCCGCAACATTGTCTCGAGGCGGTCGAGAGGCCGCAGGGCACGGCAGTTGTATTCATTTGTGGAAGTGTCACGGGGGAGGAAATGCGAGCCTTTCGGCATTTGGCGTCTCGCTTTCTTTTGACGCCATATTCGGTGAGCACACGTGGGTACTGTCTGACGC
>NW_899566.1:0-893 GCF_000209065.1 Trypanosoma cruzi | reverse complement strand
CCGCAGCGGGGTTCCGAAGAACACGGCGACTTATGAGGGCGATGAGCATTGCGAGCTGGACGACGCGGAGAGTGACTGAATTTGCTCCGCATGAAACAACTTTGGGAAGGTTCTCTGCATGTTTGTGTGTTTGTATGTGTGGGAGGGAGAGAGACAGAGGAAAGGAGGGGAATGCCGCCCAAAAATAGAAGTGCAAATAAAAAAAACAAACAGTTGCATCGTTTTTTTTTTTTTTTGCTTCCATGAAGTCTGGGGGGGATGCCTTTGAAAAAAAATGCATATTTTTTGGTATGCTCTTGGCTGTCACGAGTTTCTTTTTTACTGCATTTTGCCTTTTTTTACGTGCACACATTTTCTTCTTTTTTTTTTTCTTTTTCTTTTTTTTATTGTATTTGTATGCGTGTGGCGGCATTCTTTTTTCCTTCTTTATCCTGCGCTCGAGAAGGTAAGGACCAACACCACGTGTAGTAATAATACTCCGGCGCAAGAAAGTGACATTTCCGCCCAAATCAAATTTATCCACGTATCCGCAAACGGTGTTGTAGCAGACGTTGCGGGGGATATGAGTAAAAAGGTGGGGGCGCAGATTAAACGATTCATTCAAGAGAATGCCACAATTCCCGAGAACAAGACCGGCGAGGAGAAGTGGTCATCAAGCGATGGTGGAAACGTGTTAAGTTGGCTGGCGCAGCGAAATCCCCAGCAGCCATCACGAGGGGCGATTGACTATCTCAGCAAGGCGCGCCAGCCAGAAAAGCCACAGGCCGGGGCACAGTCTTCCCTTCCAAAGCCACGCTCACAGCAACAACGGGAACAACAGCAGCCACAGCCGCATGAGCAGCTCGCCACGGGGTCTGCTGAGGAGCCGGCGCATACGCTTTCGGAAAAATTGG
>NW_899565.1:0-893 GCF_000209065.1 Trypanosoma cruzi | reverse complement strand
CTCACCTCCGGAGAGCGTCTCTTCTGGCGTCAGAGGATGATACTGCTGCAAGGTACTGGCGCACCTTTTCCCTAAAGAACGCCGCAATCTCTCGGTTTTCATCGTCGCCCAAATTATTGGAATTGACGACATCACATCTCTGCCAGTCATCCATCGGCCTGTATATCTCGTGCTGCACATAAATAATCTCCCACGACATGTCTCGGGATAACTCCTCCCAACCCTCAAAATATGCCGCCAGGCACTCAGTGAACTGCCTCACAGTGCTGGTTGTGGTGTGATGCTCACTTGCCGTAGACATCCGCAGCCCAACCAGCGTCTTCGGATTTGAGTCCACAAAGAAAAAGCCGTCCACCAGTGGAAAGTTTTTGACTTTGGGCTCGTACAGCACCCAGTGGTCCATAGCAACTGGATTGGAAAGGCGTTCCGGTGGCGGTAGAACCTCTTTTCTGGTGAAGCTCTTGTCCGAGTGCTCTTTCAGCGCACACCTGTGTGAATCACCTCGTCCTGGTAGCTCCAGTTCCTTAATTTTAAGTCTTATCGCACGCAGGAAATCCCCATTCAAAAATGCAGATACGGCATACTTTTCAATAAGATATGGTGGGACATAATCCCAGAACCTCAAAACAAGAAAAATAAAATCGGACTGCTTCATTTCATTTTCCAACCGGGACAATGTTTCACGTTCGAGATGGGGAGATATCAGTACATTCAAAGGCACTTCAATGTTGTTTCCTCGTCGTACTCGGACAACCTTCACAAGCTTTTGATACAAGTCGCTGTCATTGGACAAACAACAATATCCAATATTCAAGTAACGCTCGAATTTCGAAGCGTTCATCCCATCCACGGATTGTTGACACGCTTTAATGCGGTCATCAGATGCCTGCATG
>NW_899564.1:0-893 GCF_000209065.1 Trypanosoma cruzi | reverse complement strand
GTGGGAGTCAGAGACACTCTCTGTCAATATCTGTTTGCGTGTTCGTACACTTGGACACCAAACAACCCTGAATTATCCGCTGCTTGGAGGAATTTCGCGAGCTCTTGCCCACACGGGTGCTGCACTCGGCTGATCGTTTTCGAGCGGTCGCTGCATCACACGTTGTGGTCTAAATTTCTGTTTCCGATTGTGAATGGTGGGAGTCAGAGACACTCTCTGTCAATATCTGTTTGCGTGTTCACACACTGGACACCAAACAACCCTGAATTATCCGCTGCTTGGAGGAATTTCGCGAGCTCTTGCCCACGAGGGTGCTGCACTCGGCTGATCGTTTTCGAGCGGCTGCTGCATCACACGTTGTGGTCCAAATTTTTGTTTCCGATTGTGAATGGTGGGAGTCAGAGGCACTCTCTGTCAATATCTGTTTGCGTGTTCACACACTGGACACCAAACAACCCTGAACTATCCGCTGCTTGGAGGAATTTCGCGAGCTCTTGCCCACAAGGGTGCTGCACTCGGCTGATTGTTTTCGAGCGGTCGCTGCATCACACGTTGTGGTCCAAATTTTTGTTTCCGATTGTGAATGGTGGGAGTCAGAGGCACTCTCTGTCAATATCTGTTTGCGTGTTCACACACTGGACACCAAACAACCCTGAACTATCCGCTGCTTGGAGGAATTTCGCGAGCTCTTGCCCACACGGGTGCTGCACTCGGCTGATCGTTTTCGAGCGGCCGCTGCATCACACGTTGTGGTCCAAATTTTTGTTTCTGATTGTGAATGGTGGGAGTCAGAGGCACTCTCTGTCAATATCTGTTTGCGTGTTCACACACTGGACACCAAACAAACCCGAATTATCCGCTGCTTGGAGGAATTTCGCGAGCTCTTGCCCACA
>NW_899563.1:0-893 GCF_000209065.1 Trypanosoma cruzi | reverse complement strand
CCAGCCTCGTCGCCGCTCCTGCTGTGCGGGGATTTCAACATGCATCACCCACAGTGGGAGCCATTCTTGGAGACTTCTCCAAGCGAGGTTGCTGCAGAATTTTTAGAACTGTGCACGGATGCGGGACTCACCTTGGTTAACACCCCTGGTGAGATCACGCATGCCCGTGGCAAAAGAGAACGATCCTGTATCGATCTGACATGGTCAAAGCATTTGACTGTGCCGGATTGGTCAGCTTCCGTGTCGCCGCTTAGTGATCATTATATGCTGACATTTACGCTGCATCAGGCATTTAAGGATACCATACCTTCGGCACCCCCTTCGGCACCTAAGTTTTTCTACAGTTGGGGGAAGTGCAAGTGGGATTTATTCATCAAGGACTTCGACGCACAACTTCCGGCATACGACTATAAAAAGCAGTCCACCGGCATCAAAGCTTTCACGAGAGCGCTTATAACTTCGTATCGACGACACTGCCCCCGCGGCATGCACAAGGACGGTCCCAGGCTTTGGGACGACACTCTCATGGAGGCAGAGCGGATGGCTACCGACAGCAAGGCCCGCTATCTACAGTTACCGACGCCCGACCGTGAGGCAGAAATGCAACGGACAAGGAGTCAATTCTTCCTCCTGCTCCGAGAGCGCTTGCGCAGCACGTATCTACGTCGCATCAGCAAGTTAAATCCAGGCGAGCCACTCGCATGGAAATACATTTCCGGACGAAAAAAGGCATCACTTCCATCTCCCACATCAATTTTATTAGGAGATGGTCAACGCACTTATAAAACAGCAAGGAGAGCAGCGAATGCTCTCAATCGCATCTTTCTTCCATTTCACCCCTCTCACAAGGCAGTTAGGTTTTCCAAAGGCATCAACAGACAGAGTGCATCTTG
>NW_899562.1:0-893 GCF_000209065.1 Trypanosoma cruzi | reverse complement strand
GGGTGCACGCGAGCTGCAGACAGCGGTGCGCCTCGTGCTGCCGGCGGACCTGGCGAAGCACGCAATGGCGGAGGGCACCAAGGCGGTGTCGCACGCCTCTAGTTAGATCCCTTGTGGCGTTTCTTGTTTTTACAAGCGTCTAGAAGCAATTTGTTTTTTTTTTTTTTGATTTCTGATTTAGGCTCCTTCACCCCCTTCTGTTTTTTTTTTTCTTTTTTTTTTTTAATGCCGCGAGACGTAGCCCTCTGGGCGGCTCGTGGTGCGCGTGTGGTTTTCATGACGGGCCGCACGTGAAGTATAGAGGGAGTCTGATTGCTGTGCGGGTGGAGGTGCCCGATGCTCTCGCCCTGCTGTGTGTCTGTTGTTCCGGCCCTCTTTTTTTTTTTTCCTCCTCTGCTCCAGTCTGCTTACTGTTTTTCTGCCCCTGTTTTTTTTTTTCTTTTCTTTTTGCAGGAGCATCTGCATCAGGGTGTGATTTTTTGTTTTCTTGGGGGATTTCTGCCTCCCCAGCGTGGGGGCATTTTGTTGTTTGCGTGCGATCTTCTTGCCACGCGCCGCCACCGTTGGATCGGACTGGAGAGTAGCGGCGGAAGACGAAAGAAAAAAAAATAAATAAATAAAAATAAAGAAAACAATTGAAGGGACGTGTTTGCAGAGAAGATGGTGTCGACAAGCGTGAACCCGGAGGTGAAAGCAGAAACGGAGGACTCCGCCACAGTCCGCGCGGCGGTGGCACCGTCACCATTGAAAGGAAAGAGGATGCCGCCGGAGATGAATAAAGTTACCGCCGTGAGGGCGCCATCGGTAACTCCATTACTCTCAGTTCTTTTTATGGAGGTGGAGCAACTCGCGAATGCTGTTAGGGAGCCCTCTGCCCTTCTTACAGATACGAC
>NW_899561.1:0-893 GCF_000209065.1 Trypanosoma cruzi | reverse complement strand
CCCGATGGAACCATCCATCCGCCTGCACGGAGCGGCGATGCTGACCGGACGGGCATCTGTCAGTTGCCGCCACCCCGTGAAGGGAAGGATGGCACAAAATATGGTGGGACAACTGCGCCGCAAGTGAATGCTGAGCCGTCACGTCAAAACGAGGATTGGCGACGGTCTGCGGCGGCTGACGGACCCAACACCGTCGATCCGAGTCCCGCATCCAACACGGCGACCAACACTTCCGGGACGAGGCCTGAGTTTGCCACCAATCCGAACGAAATGATGGTCCCGAATGCATCCAAGAAGAGGCCTTCCTTTGCCAACGGTCCGAGAATATTAGTGGCGTTGAATGCATCCGGGATCATGTCTGTCACTTGTGGCGGCAGGGAACACGTTGCTGCGGATAACACGGACGAGGTGAATGAGCGCAGTGCCACTGGACACAAGAATCTCGTTTTAGAAAATACCGTTGCAGGCAGTGGATTTGTTGCTGAGGGTGATGCGTATGGATTGACTCAACGCCATGCCTCTGGACACGAAAACAGACCCCTATTACAAAAACTCACCGCGCAGTATTCCGGGAGCGGTGGGAGTCCACACGAATGCTTTGCCCTGCGCGACTTCGCGAAATTGACACTGCGAGAGTTAACTGTTGGCGGCACTGTGCGTGTGCGTGTGTATTGGGTTTTGCTGCTTCTTCTGGGGTTGTGTGGAGTTGTGGCAGTCTTGTGAGCCGAAGAGTGTGGAATTGCGACTTCTCATGGAGAGCATATGCCGCGTTGCATGCGTGTTTTCTTTTATTATTTACATTTTACTGTTGGTTTTGTTGTTTTCCTGGAATAATGAAGATCTTTGCTGTTCCTTTATTTAATGGTCGGTTGCTGCACACTGTCACGAGGGAC
>NW_899560.1:0-893 GCF_000209065.1 Trypanosoma cruzi | reverse complement strand
AAAAGAAGAGTGTTGTGCGGGCGTGCATGGGTTCTTTCACACTCACTTTCACGCGGCCACCACCGCAGCCGCAGCCGCACAAACCACGAAACAGATGGAATCAGTGCGATTGCAGAACTCGCACACCGTCCTGCAAACCAGAAGTTTAAAAAGCAATATGAAACAAGAATTCAAAAAAAAAAAAATGGAAAAAACTTAGGCTTCTGCGGGAATCGAACCCGCGTCCCCGGATGACATTGTGAGCGTGTTTGCCACTGAGCTAAAAAAATGCGGTCGCGCGACTCCTTTTCACGTAAAGTATTAATGTCGATCTTCGAACAATCGAGCACATTTGCGTTGTCCCCTGGAAAACGAAAAAGACGTGTTTAGGATGCGCAGCCGCAGCGTGGTTACTACTGTAAGTCGTCATATATCTAACGCCCGAGGCCACCGCTGCAACTTGGATAATTCGACACGTCGTGCTGTATCTAACGTCCGGGGCAGCCGCTGCAACTTGGATAATTCGACACGTCGTGCTGTATCTAACGTCCGGGGCAGCCGCTGCAACTTGGATAATTCGACACGTCGTGCTGTATCTAACGTCCGGGGCAGCCGCTGCAACTTGGATAATTCGACACGTCGTGCCGTATCTAACGTCCGGGGCAGCCGCTGCAACTTGGATAATTCGACACGTCGTGCTGTATCTAGCGTCCGGGGCCACCGCCCTACCATTTTTTATTTCTTGCGGCGGCCAACCCCGGCAGTAAGGACAAAAAAAAGAATCGCGTTTTCTTTAATGTTTTTCCTGTTTGGGGGCGGGGATCTTTGTTTTCTATGATTGTCTCTTTTTTTTTGTCTGTTCCCAGGTTGGTTTTGAGGACGCTTGATGTGCCTGCTGGGTGATCGCCGGCTTT
>NW_899559.1:0-893 GCF_000209065.1 Trypanosoma cruzi | reverse complement strand
AACAAAAATTTAGACCACAACGTGTGGTGCAGCAGCCGCTCGAAAACGATTATCCGAGTGCAGCACCGTTGTGGGCAAGATCTCGCGAAATTCCTCCAAGCAGCGGATAGTTCCGGGTTGTTTGGCGTCCAGTGTGTGAACACGCAAACAGACATTGAAAGAGAGTGCCTCAGACCACCACCATTCATAATTCGAAACAAAAATTTAGACCACAGCGTGTGGTGCAGCAGCCGCTCGAAAACGATCCGCCGAGTGCAGCACCCCTGTGGGCAGGAGCTCGCGAAATTCCTCCAAGCAGCGGATAGTTCCGGGTTGTTTGGCGTTCAGTGTGTGAACACGCAAACAGACATTGAAAGAGAGTGTCTCTGACCACCACCATTCATAATTCGAAACAAAAATTTAGACCACAGCGTGTGGTGCAGCAGCCGCTCGAAAACGATCCGCCGAGTGCAGCACCGTTGTGGGCAGGATCTCGCGAAATTCCTCCAAGCAGCGGATAGTTCCGGGTTGTTTGGCGTCCAGTGTGTGAACACGCAAACAGACAGTGAAAGAGAGTGTCTCTGACCACCACCATTCATAATTCAAAACAAAAATTTAGAGCACAGCGTGCGGTGCAGCAGCCGCTCGAAAACGATCCGCCGACTGCAGCACCGTTGTGGGCAGGATCTCGCGAAATTCCTCCAAGCAGCGGATAGTTCCGGGTTGTTTGGCGTCCAGTGTGTGAACACGCAAACAGACAGTGAAAGAGAGTGTCTCTGACCACCACCATTCATAATTCAAAACAAAAATTTAGAGCACAGCGTGTGGTGCAGCAGCCGCTCGAAAACGATCCGCCGAGTGCAGCACCGTTGTGGGCAGGATCTCGCGAAATTCCTCCAAGCAGCGGATAGTTC
>NW_899558.1:0-893 GCF_000209065.1 Trypanosoma cruzi | reverse complement strand
CTGCCGTCCTGCCTGGCTGCATGGGCGGAGCACCGTAACTGTTTCTGTTTTGTTTTCATTGCATTGAGTGGGCGACCTCTCTCTCTCTCCCTGTGTGTTTGTTTTGCTTTACGGGAGCAATGAGAGTGTGTGTGCGCTGGTAGTCCCACGCTTCGGCTTTTTGTTTTGTTTTTCTTTTTGATTTTGTGGTTGAGTGCACCCATTCCGCGGCTGCGTGTGTGTGTGTGTGATGATATGAGTAATTTGCGTGTGTGCTTATCTGCCTCTCTCTGCCGTTGCTTTCTTCAGACTCTCTTGTGGCGCACAGCTGCTCTGCAAGTATAGGCGCTGACAAACACACACACACATGCACACACATGCCGTGCTTAAAACGCTGAGAATGCACGCACGCACAGGATTGTGGCTGCCGAGGCCCTCGCGAGGGGGAAAAAACCTGCATTTTTTTTTTTTGACATGTTGCTCGGTGTGTGCTGACGCGTGACGAATAACAACACGCCCCAATAAGCAGAAAAGAAGTAAAACAAAATGGCGCTGAGCGGCACACCGGTAAGCCAAAAATACGCAATCACCAATAAAAAAGCCGGCGATCACCCAGCAGGCACATCAAGCGTCCTCAAAACCAACCTGGAACAGACAAAAAAAAAGAGACAATCATAGAAAACAAAGATCCCCGCCCCCAAACAGGAAAAACATTAAAGAAAACGCGATTCTTTTTTTTGTCCTTACTGCCGGGGTTGGCCGCCGCAAGAAATAAAAAATGGTAGGGCGGTGGCCCCGGACGCTAGATACAGGACGACGTGTCGAATTATCCAAGTTGCAGCGGCTGCCCCGGACGTAAGATACAGCACGACGTGTCGAATTATCCAAGTTGCAGCGGCTGCCCCGGACGTTAG
>NW_899557.1:0-893 GCF_000209065.1 Trypanosoma cruzi | reverse complement strand
AAACAAAAATTTAGACCACAGCGTGTGGTGCAGCAGCCGCTCGAAAACGATTATCCGAGTACAGCACCGTTGTGGGCAAGATCTCGCGAAATTCCTCCAAGCAGCGGATAGTTCCGGGTTGTTTGGCGTCCAGTGTGTGCACACGCAAACATACATTGAAAGAGAGTGTCTCTGACTCCCGCCATTCATAATTCGAAACAAAAATTTAGACCACAGCGTGTGGTGCAGCAGCCGCTCGAAAACGATCCGCCGACTGCAGCACCCTTGTGGGCAAGAGCTCGCGAAACTCCTCCAAGCAGCGGATAATTCAGGGTTGTTTGGTGTCCAGTGTGTGCACACGCAAACATACATTGAAAGAGAGTGCCTCTGACTCCCGCCATTCATAATTCGAAACAAAAATTTAGACCACAGCGTGTGGTGCAGCAGCCGCTCGAAAACGATCCGCCGACTGCAGCACCATTGTGGGCAAGAGCTCGCGAAATTCCTCCAAGCAGCGGATAGTTCAGGGTTGTTTGGTGTCCAGTGTGTGCACACGCAAACATACATTGAAGGAGAGTGTCTCTGACTCCCGCCATTCATAATTCGAAACAAAAATTTAGACCACAGCGTGTGGTGCAGCAGCCGCTCGAAAACGATCCGCCGACTGCAGCACCATTGTGGGCAAGAGCTCGCGAAACTCCTCCAAGCAGCGGATAATTCAGGGTTGTTTGGTGTCCAGTGTGTGCACACGCAAACATACATTGAAAGAGAGTGTCTCTGACCACCACCATTCATAATTCGAAACAAAAATTTAGACCACAGCGTGTGGTGCAGCAGCCGCTCGAAAACGATCCGCCGACTGCAGCACCATTGTGGGCAAGAGCTCGCGAAACTCCTCCAAGAAGCGGATAATT
>NW_899556.1:0-893 GCF_000209065.1 Trypanosoma cruzi | reverse complement strand
ATGCACGTACATATGTGTTTTTTGTCGCACACAAGATGCAGCTCATTCATAACTTCCCTAGGGAGCGGAGGGGAAACTTGTTTTACCTCTGCGTGCATTATCGCCTTTTTTGTTGTTGTTTTTTCTGGGTGTGATGCATCAGGTGGTGTGTGCTGTCCCGAAGTCCTGCCTTTCTCCTCCTGCCTGTTTGTTTTCAGTCCGGTGTGGCACTGCGGTGCACGGGCGAAGTAGTCGTCTGGATTCTTTTGTGATGCGTCGCATCTCACGCTTTGCTGCGCCGTTGGTCATGGAGGACGAAGTTGTGCCACGACGCGTGGGGATGATGCCAGCCGCACAGAGCGCAAGGAGGACGTTGTGACGCCGTGGGGTGTTGCCGCCACGGGCCCGAGAGGGTGTGGACTATGACCGCGTCCTCGCACTATTCGGGTCGGAGCCCGTTGATGAGCCCCTTCTGCAGCGGCTGGAGGAGACACGCAACGGACGGGAGGAGCACGCGCAGGCAACAAGCACCGCACAAGGGGAGGCGGGACAGATGGCATTGCACCATTTTTTCCGCCGCGGCATTGTCTTCTCCCACAGGGATTTGGAACCGCCCTTGACTGCGTGCGTGCGTCCCTTGCGACGGGGACACACCGCGCGTACTTGTACACTGGCCGTGGACCGAGCGCGCAGTCGATGCACATTGGCCACTGCATACCGTTTTTATTGACGCGGTACCTGCAGGATGCGCTCGGTCTTCCGTTGGTGATTCAGATGCCCGATGATGAGAAGCACTTCTTCCGCGACATTCCCGTCAGCGGGGAGAGGGCGAGCGGGTTGGTGGTGGAGAACATAAAAGACATCATTGCCTTTGGCTTCGATCCACGCAGGACATTTATATTCCGCAACACGGT
>NW_899555.1:0-893 GCF_000209065.1 Trypanosoma cruzi | reverse complement strand
GCGGGAGTCAGAGGCACTCTCTTTCAATGTATGTTTGCGTGTGCAAACACTGGACACCAAACAACCCTGAATTATCCGCTTCTTGGAGGAATTTCGCGAGCTCTTGCCCACAATGGTGCTGCAGTCGGCGGATCGTTTTCGAGCGGCTGCTGCACCACACGCTGTGGTCTAAATTTTTGTTTTGAATTATGAATAGCGGGAGTCAGAGACACTCTCTTTCAATGTATGTTTGCGTGTGCACACACTGGACACCAAACAACCCTGAATTATCCGCTGCTTGGAGGAGTTTCGCGAGCTCTTGCCCACAATGGTGCTGCAGTCGGCGGATCGTTTTCGAGCGGCTGCTGCACCACACGTTGTTGTCTAAATTTTTGTTTCGAATTATGAATGGCGGGAGTCAGAGGCACTCTCTTTCAATGTATGTTTGCGTGTGCACACACTGGACACCAAACAACCCTGAATTATCCGCTTCTTGGAGGAGTTTCGCGAGCTCTTGCCCACAAGGGTGCTGCAGTCGGCGGATCGTTTTCGAGCGGCTGCTGCACCACACGTTGTGGTCTATGTTTTTGTTTCGAATTATGAATGGCGGGAGTCAGAGGCACTCTCTTTCAATGTATGTTTGCGTGTGCACACACTGGACGCCAAACAACCCTGAACTATCCGCTGCTTGGAGGAGTTTCGCGAGCTCTTGCCCACAAGGGTGCTGCAGTCGGCGGATCGTTTTCGAGCGGCTGCTGCACCACACGCTGTGGTCTAAATTTTTGTTTCGAATTATGAATGGCGGGAGTCAGAGGCACTCTCCTTCAATGTATGTTTGCGTGTGCACACACTGGACACCAAACGACCCTGAATTATCCGCTTCTTGGAGGAATTTCGCGAGCTCTGCCCACAAT
>NW_899554.1:0-893 GCF_000209065.1 Trypanosoma cruzi | reverse complement strand
TTTTCTACCGTATGATTTTTGGTATGACCACGGCTGTAGGGGATTAGGGAACCGATAGTCGCCAGATAATTTTATAAATTTAATTTTACCATCTCACCCACTCTCTTTTGATTCCCACATTGCGGCGGGGTCCTGTGGCTGGAGAGCCCCAAAATTTGACACTTCGTAAATTATTAATATATATATATGTATGTATATATATGTATCCAATCCGAATAGAGCGCAGCATGTCACGAGAGTGGCTATCGGAATACATATGTGTACATATACCTACTTGGGGCAAAGCTTGAGGGTGTGGTGAGCCCACTGCTTTTTCACTTACGCCCTCTTCCTCCTGTGTTGCTTGATTTTTGTAAATAACTTTACGATCCGGTCAATCGCCCCAGGCGAATGTTTGCTTCTGTTTGCTCTTACCTCCCTCTGGTGCGAATCGGCCTGCCTCTTTGATTGGACGTCTTCCTTATGCCCCAAGCAAGGTGACACATGTTTTATTATTGCGGCTGCGCGCCGCAGCCATCCATCGCTTCCTTCGCCGGCGGTGTCTTTGATTGCTGGTTTGCGTGGCGTGGTGTTAATTTGTGCGACTGCTCGTGTGACTCACTCGTGTTGCGGGATGGCTGTGTGGGAGGAGCTCGTTCATTTTCACGTTGCCGCGTAACTGAGGGTGAGTGCTGGTAGCCACTGAACGGCGTTGCGCCTTGTGTGCCGGCTGCTGTGCTTCCACGTTGTGCTGAGATGCTTGAAGGGGCAATTGTTTTTTGTTTTTTCTTTTTGGTTGCATCCCACTCGTCTGGTCATGGCGGCTGCAACGAGACTCTCCGGCAGCCTGATCGTTGCGGGCGTTACATCTCCTGCTGGTGTCCCCTCCTTTTGTCCGTGGGGAAGAAGCCGGC
>NW_899553.1:0-893 GCF_000209065.1 Trypanosoma cruzi | reverse complement strand
GTGGCTTTGCCTTACCGTGGGTTTTCATGCAGGAGGCATTAAATTTTGCAGGAGCAAAGAGGCGACAGAGTAGCAGCAGGGTTCAAGGTTTCCAGGAACGCCTTTGAGCGGGGTTGCGTATTGGGGCGCGACCCCTTTCCGTGATTCCGGCTTGCCCTGGCGTGGCGAGTGCAAAGGGTGATCCATGTCCCTTTAGCGGTGGAAGTGACGGAAAAAGCCTTCCCAGTCACGTTCCACACTTATCCTCGAGCGCACCGCCGCCATGGCTGGATCCCTCATGTGTGCGCGTGGAACGTGGGAGCCTTGGATGACGCGGCATTGGGATTTGTTGCCCTTTACGGCCCGCACGTTTTGTGTGTGCAGGAGGTGTGACAGTCACTTTCGGCAATTTGCACATCCCTTCACGGCGCGGCCCTTGATTTACTTGGCACACCGCATTCCGCCGGCAAGGAATATTGTTGAGGATTGGCCACGCTGGTACGAGGATGCCTCCACGAGGAATTCTTTCCTCTTCCCAATTTCCTTCTGGCCGTGCGAAATTCATGCACCACAGCAGATACAGAGGGGTGTGGCGTTAGCATGGAGAGTACGAAATTCGCCGAGACTTTTTTCACGGCAGCGTGCACGTCTGCACCTTCTCGTCGAACCGTGGAAGCACGCGAACACATGTCGACGGTTCTGGATCACCTGGTGACTCACATTGTGGACGTACCCTTTTGTCTCGCCCGCAGCGCCGCCGCATGTGTTGCCTGCCGCTCATTTGCATCCCGTAATCGACTCACTTCCTGCTCAACATATCGCTCTGCCTCTTGACGTGCCCGGCGGATGCGTTCTTCTGCTCGCTGTTCGGCTTCACGCAGCAACCGCACAGACTCCGCCAGCGCCGCGCGTTT
>NW_899552.1:0-893 GCF_000209065.1 Trypanosoma cruzi | reverse complement strand
TCGCCCTTTTTTTTCCCCCTCCTCCCCTCCCGGTGGAGGTAAATACTCACATAAAATCACCCTTTTTTTTGTCCCTCTGTTTTTGGGCAAACATATTTAATTATATTTTCATTTATACCCCCAAGCATGCAAGTATAAAAGGGTAGGGGTTTTTTTAAGAGGCCCCCCCCCGAAAAAAAAAAAAAAAAAAAAACGCCAAAAAAAGAAAAGGGAAAAAAAGAAGAAAAAAAAAAAAAAAGGGAAACTGAAATTCAAAGAGTGGGTGATATAACGAAAGAAAAGAAAAAAAAAGAAGAAAAAAATACCTTTTTTTAGGAAAAAAAAAAAAGAAAAGAAAAGAAAATCAACAACAAAAAAAAGAAGAAGGAAAAAAAAAAAAAGTCACCGAACAAAACAAAACAAAACAAAACAAAAGAAAAAAAAAATTATTTGTTTTTGTTTTTTTTTTTTTTCTTCCCCGCCTCTCTCTCTCTCTTCTCGGTGTTTATTTTTTGTTTGTTTTTCATGACCCTTCCGCCTCCTCTGTATTCCTCGCCCACACCTCCTCCATTTCTTTACCCATTTGTGGTCCTTTCCTGGTGGTGCGCCCTGGGCCCGCTGGACGCATTCCCCTCCCTTCTTGCGCATATTTATTCTTCATAGAGGACGTCATACTCACAGACACAAATAAGGTCTGTCAGAATACACATCCTATTAGCACTCACATTTATTTTGGGTTTTTTGTTGTTGTTATTGCAACATAATACGTTTCCCACCCGTAGCTTCTTTGAGCCTTGCATTCTGGAGCTCCGTCTCATCTCATTGTACTCTGTACTTGCGACGCGGACTGGCCCTCCCTTCACCGCTGCGTAATCACAGCATATCGACAGCCGAAAAAAACACATACAAACACA
>NW_899551.1:0-893 GCF_000209065.1 Trypanosoma cruzi | reverse complement strand
GATATAGCTGCCGTCCGCCGTGCGGATGTATTGCAAATACCTGCTTAGTGATATAATTTTAATTTTATGCTCTATTTCTCTTTTCGTTTTTCCTTCTTCGGTTTTTCGATCGTGAAGGGAGGGGGGAAGGGGCCAACGGAAGTTGTGTTGGCAGGCGGCAGAGTCAAGAATTAGTGGTCGTGCGGGAAGACCTGAGAGGGGGAAGAAGGGGGCGCGTAAATAATAAGGGATTGGGGAGTGCCTTTGCGGCAGCAATTTGGGGGAGATGCCGTCAAGAGGGGCATTGGATCCCTTTGCCGTCCTCGTCGACGCCAAACGCGAAGTTTCACTCGCTGCCATCGCCGCGCGGGCGAAGCTTTCCATCTCCGACCTCCGCCAGCTCAACCCCGGGCTGAACTCGTACACTCACCTGGAGCCACTGCCTGTCGGGACACTGGTTCATCTGCCTCCGCTGCTGGATCAACAGGGAAATCCGTACGGCAACTATTTCACCATTGGACGCATGGAAGAGGCGTTACGTTCACTGAATGCAAGACTGGATGGGCTTGTTGCGGAGGAGATGAAATCGCTTCCGGTGCTTCGCCCGCGTAAAATTCTCTCCAAGACAGAAAGGATTGCTAGAATGGTGCGGGAAGAAAGTGTGCGTCAGCTGGCACATATTAAAGAAGAGTATACGGAGTGTGGAGAACGTCCGAGTCTTCTTCAGTTTCTTGTGGATGTGGAGCCCGTGAGGCAATTGCAGAGTGCCCTTGAAGAGGAGTTTGACGGACGGCAACTTCATCTGAAGGCACTAGAGAATGTCAACCATGGGATCTTCAGCAAGCCAAGGCGCCACCAACAAAATGCCATCACGGAGGGTTCACGCTGGAGTGTGCGAGATACCTCGGAGGATT
>NW_899550.1:0-893 GCF_000209065.1 Trypanosoma cruzi | reverse complement strand
AAGCATTAAAAAAAACGCGATCCTGTTTTTTGTCCTTACTGCCGGGGTTGGCCGCCGCAAGGAATAAAAAAGAGTAGGGCGGTGGCCCCGGACGAGAGATACATGACGACGTGTCGAATTATCCAAGTTGCGGCGGTCCGCCCCGAACCAGAGATACATGACAACGAATCGATGTATCCACGCTGCGGCGACGGCCCCGTACGAGAGATATATGACGACGAATCGAGGTATCCACGCTGCGGCGGCGCACCCTAAACATGTCGCTTTCGTTTTCCAGGGGACAACGCAAATGTGCTCGATTGTTCGAAGATCGAAATTAACACCTTGCGTGAAAATGGGTCGCGCGACCACATTTTTTTTAGCTCAGTGGCAAACAAGCTCACAATGTCATCCTGTCATCCGGGGCGCGGGTTCGAGTCCCGAAGAAGCCTAAGTTTTTTTCCTTTTTTTTTTGGAATTCTTGCTTCTTATTGCTTTTTAAACTTCTGGTTTGCAGGACGGTGTGCGAGTTCTGCAATCGCACTGATTCCATCAGTTTCGTGGTGTGTGCGGCTGCGGCTGCGGTGGTGGCCGCGTGAGAGTGAGTGAGAGAGCGCCATGCACCGCCCGCACACACACTCGTCTTTCACCCACTCTCTGTGTGTGTCCCCTTGCATGGACTCTCGCCCTCACCTCATCCCACGAAGCACACACATAATGTGCCCATTGTATATATTGCATGCACACCCATGCAGGCCCGTTGGTGCTCTCTTTTGCACGACACGCACCGCTGCCGTCCTGCCTGGCTGCATGGGCGGAGCACCGTAACTGTTTCTGTTTTGTTTTTATTGCATTGAGTGGGCGACCTCTCTCTCTCTCTCTCCCTGTGTGTGTGTTTTGCTTTACGGGAGCAA
>NW_899549.1:0-893 GCF_000209065.1 Trypanosoma cruzi | reverse complement strand
TTCTCCCTTTCCACGTCTTCAGTTCTCTTTTAAATTCCCTTTTTAAATCTCTTTTTTAAATTCCTTTTCCACTTCTTGTTGTTGATTTTCATGAAGGTCCTTTTGGCTGCATCCATCCGTGAGTCTTCTCATTGCCAAGGCATACAAAACAAACAAAACAAGGTGTTTCTTTTTTTACTTTAGCCGTGCCCTCGCACACACACACGGCCTCCTATATTATTCCTCATGCACGGATTCCTTTGCCTTCGCATACCTCTACTTCGGCTTTTCACCAGGGAGTGGCTTGCGCGCCTTCGCGAAGAAGGACGGGGTGAAAATGCCCGACTCACCGCCACCCACAAGGCCCCTTGCGGCCTCTTCAAGGATCTCAGCCCCCTTGTATGTGCCACTCGGTGCAAGGCCAGCGAACTCCAACACACGGCACATTTTGTTCGTAAACCAGCGGCCCAACGGGGAGCACTTGAGTCCTGCCAGCGTCGTGTAGTTCCCTTGCAGCGTCAGGTACCATGGTAGGTTGTGGATCGGACTTGACTCGAAACGCTCAGCCACATCGAAGCTGTCCTCTACAATGAAGCCGGATGCCTTCAGCGCCTCAATCACCTGGCCCTTGGTCTCCAGGTCAGGAAGGCTGTCACCAAGCTCAATCTTGTGGCGAATGCGGCGGTGTTCCTCATTATTTGGATCATACTTCTCAGTGATGCACCACTCGTACAGGACGAAGTAACTGCCGGGCTTGATGACACGGAAGACCTCGCTGAAACACTTCACCTTGTCCGTGGCATGGCAGGTGGCCTCAATGGCATAGGCACCGTCGTATTCGTTATCGCCAAAGCACATGTTGCAGAAGTCGGTCTTGGTGTAGTTGATCTTGCTGTTCATGCCGTACTTGGTGT
>NW_899548.1:0-893 GCF_000209065.1 Trypanosoma cruzi | reverse complement strand
CACAAACACATCGCCCTCCACCGGCAGGTGGTCCACCAGCGCGTCGCCGCCAGCCAGCAGCGTCGCGGACGCCAGCGACACGCCAAACGTCAGCAGCGACCGCCGCAGCACATCCGCCATAGCTGCAGCCTCCCCGCTGCGGATCACTGCGTGCGCAGAGCCGCCGCTCGCGTTCCCGAGGTACTCCGCAAGCACAAAGAACTGCTGCTCCAGCGTCGGCGACAGGCACATCACGTTTCTCCGGAACCTGTTCAGCCGCGGCTCAAGAAGCAGCGTGTCAATGAAGTCCACACCCTCCATTTCCAGCATCGCCTCCGTCACCACGCCGCCAACAAAATCAACACGTTTTGCCTCCATCGTTTCCCTCAGCGCATCAGGGGCACCATTCCTTGTGGATGATATTAACTGCATGCTTACTTCATCGCTGGTTATCAAAAAAGCATTGTGCACCATTCTTCCGCCATAGAAGCCCTTCCTTAATTCAGAAATAACTTTTGACACCGGTGGAATGTCCACAAGCATAAAGCCGACCCCGTTAAGCGTGCCTCGCAACATCAAACCCGACGCCTCGCACTCCGACAATGGAACCACCAAAGTCCCCCAATCCGCATAAACCGCACGGAAACTCTCCACAAACTTATTTATGTACACAGTCCGGCCGCCATGATTGCAGCGGCAGGCGGCACCCTGCGACGCAGCAACTGCCCTTTTGCACTCGCCACCGTAGTCGCCAATCACAATGTCGTCAACCATATACCGGCGTTGGTTGTACAGAGACGCCAAGAACGACTTGCGGTCCTTCACCCACTCACGACTGCCCAGCGCCTGTGAGAGCACCTCGCCAGCAATCCACCCAGCAACCATCATCTCACCGTCGCCGTCATCCTTCAGAA
>NW_899547.1:0-893 GCF_000209065.1 Trypanosoma cruzi | reverse complement strand
CGTCGCGCGGTGCGCTGTACGTGGACGGGCTGTCGGTGCAGACGGCGCTGGGGCTGTGCGTGTCGGTGGAGGGCGGTGTTGCGGCCAGCGGCGGTTCTGTGGTGGCGTTTGTTGACAGCGACTTCCTGCTGTGCAAGCACGCGGTGTCTGTGCGTGGGACTGTGAGCGTGTCGGGCTCCATTGTGGCGCTTGTGCGGAGCGACTTTGCGTCGACGGATGACTACGCGGTTGCGTTTGATTCGACGGTGAGCCTGGCCGGCGGGTCGATGCTGCTGGCGAAGGGCAACGTGCACGACGGCGTCTCGAGGGAGATGCTCCACGCGGCTGGCGCCGTGACCGCTGCTGGGAGCACGCTGAGCTTTGTGCGCAACCGAGCGCTGCTGCCGCGGATGCTTTCGGTAAACCTGTCGCTTTCGGCTGGGGCGCATTTGAGGGTGGCATGCAACGACGCTGGTGGACGCGTCCTGTCGACGGCGGAGGAGTACGCAGCGGCTGGTTTTGGCGACGCTGGGAGCATCGACTTTGCTGGGTGCGACGCCTGCGACAGGGACACGCACTGCTACGCGCCCGGGACGGCGACGGCGAGCATGAAGGACGGTGTGTGCGTGTGCGCGTGCGGCAGCGGCGGGTACGGCGAGGCGTGCGTGCCTGTGGGTGCTCCCGCACTGCCGCCCGCTGCGGGCACCGCGTCGAGTGTGTTCGTCCGCGAGAACTTGACGGTGCGGTCGGTGTTCGTTGTGCCTGCCGGCGCGAGCGAGGTGACGCTGCGCCACGTTGTGCTGGACGGCGTGAGTCCTGTGCTCTACGTGCCGTGGATGGCGCGAGACGGCGTGCGGATTGTTGTGCAGAACGTGTCGCTGCGTAACGGCGCCGTGCTGTACGTGATGGGCGGT
>NW_899546.1:0-893 GCF_000209065.1 Trypanosoma cruzi | reverse complement strand
TTCCGACTTTCCTTTTGGCGAATAAGGTGATAGGGGTGAGCGACAGGATGATGGGAATTCAAACAAAAGAAGCGCTATATCGCATACCAAGACTCCTTACTGTTTATGGCGTCCGTCCAACGGTAATGGATAATGTTTTTATTGCACCCAGTGCTTTTGTCTCGGGTGATGTTAGAATTGGGCGGAAAAACTACATTGGGTATAATGCTATTCTTCGCGCTGAAAGGAATGAAACGATCTACCTTGGTGAAAGTTGTAATGTCCAGGAAAAGGCTGTTGTGACAGGAAACACTACTGTGGGAAAGTGGACAACTATTGAACCCATGGCCATAGTTGAGTCAGCGGATATAGCGTCCTGCTCATTTGTTGGTGCAAACGCCATTGTTATGAGAGGAGCAAAGATAGAGTCAGGTTCAATGCTTTGTGCAGCTTCTGTTCTTCAGTCAGGTGCTGTCCTTCCTTCTGGAGAAATGTGGTCTGGAAATCCAGCTGAAAAGGTCAGGGATTTGACCGAAAAAGAACAAGAGGATATAGTAAAGGCAGCAAAGCATATGGTTCTTCTTGCAATAGAACACAGGGATTCGTGGGAACTTACTTGGGAGGAATTAGAAGACCAACGTGAAGCTCGTGAGCAGTTTGCCCGTTACGCGGAAAACAATCGAGAGGTTCGAACAAAACCCATGTACATCAAGGAGCCTCCACGGCCGAGTAGAAAGGCTATGGGTAGGAAAACGCCTCAGGAGATGTTGGATGGCGGGGAACATAAGCCACCCCTGTCAGACAGTATTCACCAGGGGTACTGAGTATCGGGATTTGCTAAGAATTTTTTTAGTTGTCTGATGTTTATTTTTGACATGGATAGGGTTAAAGAAATAAAAACGAGAGAAGTTTTT
>NW_899545.1:0-893 GCF_000209065.1 Trypanosoma cruzi | reverse complement strand
GACATGACAATGCAGTTGTCCATGTAGAAGACGCTGGACAGGTTCACGCCGAGGCCGCGCTCCACAAGGATCGCAGCGCACGAGCCCCCGCCACACACCAGCGTCGACCGCGTCATGACAAACCGCGTCGACAGCAGCCGGACGCCGTCCAGGACAAGCGCGGGGCCGTACCGAAATTTCTCGTGGCCACGGGTCGTCGGCACGTACTGCGACCCGCCAACCGTCGCGCGCAGCGTTGAGTTCGCCAGCAGCACACTCGAGTTCGGCGGCATCGCGCCTTGCAGCACAATCGTGCCCTCCAGCGACGTCACATTCATCATGTTGACGAGGGCGTGGGGCATCAGGCGCGCCGTGCTCTCGCTGAGGCCGCCAATCCGCAGCTGCGCGCCGTCCGCAAGCACGCAGTGGCACAGCGTCACGTTCAGCGCGTCAGCGAAAGTGTCCATCAAGCGCAGATCCACCGCCACAGTGATCGACCCGCTGAACACCGCCGAGTCGAAGCACGCCGTCGCACGCCAGCCACCAACCGTCACCGACTCCGTCAGCGTCACGCCACTCACGCAGCCCTGCGCACCGCCACCACCGCCGCCGGACCTCGCAGGCGGCAGGTCGAACGGCAGGCACGCCTCGCCCACGCCGCCGGCACGGCAGCTGCACACGCAGTCAGAGAACGACGCCGTCAGCGCATCGAAGCACGCCACCGCTGCCGCACAGCCGTCGCACGGCACCACGCTCACGGAGGGCAGGCCGGCCATGCGGTAGTCGCCGCTGCTCTGCAGCACCCGGCCGCCGGCACGGTTGCACTGCACCGACACAGCGCCGCTCGTGATCGTCGGCCCGGAGACAAGCGTCGCGCCGGTGGCAGCACAGCGCACAATCGACACGGCGCCGCC
>NW_899544.1:0-893 GCF_000209065.1 Trypanosoma cruzi | reverse complement strand
CCATTACTAAGCCTCTTCACGAAGGTGTGTTTTCTCTCGGGCAACGTAGGGACTATGAAGAAAAAGGATACGATCACTCCTCTTGCAAGGGGAATACCAAACGGGGTACTCACGCAGGTACTGACAGAAGCGAGGCGGGAGGCAGAGGAAAGGCTAAGACGAACGCAAGAAATGAAATTTACCATTTCCACTAATATCGAAGATGTACTGTTTAAAGGAAGAGCTCGCGTCAATGAAATGAAGCTGAGCGACTATCTTACGAGGGAACTGGACGGCAGGGGCATTGTGGACACCAATCGGGATGTCTTGCTGGAGGAGTTTTTCAAGGACCCCACGAAGTATATCCGTGATAAAGGAGCATTGGACGAAATACAGGCATCAGGTCATTATTTGAGTATGAAGCGAGCTGTAAAGGGTGAAGTGATCTTCGATGAGGATATACGCAAGCTTTGCGATAACGGTGTCAACAATCCACCGGGGTGGTCATTAGCTGCTGCGGAGGTAAAAGCAACTGTTCATAACTCCACTAAACATTTCTTGGATGCGGCTGCCGAGGAGGCGAGGAACCCAACGACGACGACCGCACCGGAGAAACTGGAGGGATGCTACGAGTCTGTGCACAATGCGAGGCGGAGCCATGCGGTGGAACTTCCGGACGGCGTGGAGCGAAGAAAACGGGGATGGGAATGGGGGTGCATGAGGGGTAGCCAGAACAGTCATGGACGTACAAGAAAGCTGACGACGCTACCGAAAAGAATGACGCTGTGCAGCAATCCGGTGCGGCACCTCCCGTGTTGATGGTGCTCGCCTCGGACAAGGGATGGCCGTACACGCGGAATACGATACAGGATCCTCCTAAGGACGTTTTTGTAAACTGTGGGGTGGATCGAGTG
>NW_899543.1:0-893 GCF_000209065.1 Trypanosoma cruzi | reverse complement strand
ACACCCACACCACCCCTAAGCCACCAACCCTTATATTACACCAACCCCAATCGAACCCCACCTCCCATGAAAATCCCCAAAATCGGCAAAATAATGTACGGGGGAGATGCATGAATTTCCGCCCCAAAAGTTGAACGCCCCTCCCAAAAACAAAATTCCCAATTTTTCCAGACCCACTTAACTGACCACACAACCACAAACCTAACCATTACCAACCCCATAATAAATATATATACTCTTATCAAGTTAACATTACTCACATTACAAATCTATAAACAACTCTAACGAACATTACCTTGATACACCTCACATCATCATACTATCTACCAATCTATACAAATCAACCTCAACATATTCAAGATACACACTACAGCCTTCTATATTACACCAACCCCAATCGAACCCCACCTCCCCGGAAATTTAGCATTTTAGCCGAAATAATGTACGGGGGAGATGCATGAATTTCCGCCCCAAAAGTTGAACGCCCCTCCCAAAACCAGAATTTCACAAAATTTATACCCTCTTCACCTATAGATCATAGCCACCATTAACCAAACCAACTCCGTCCAACAATCTACCACACCTATAAATAATTATACATAGACATTACACTCAACATATTACAATCAAATCTATCATATACAAACACACGTCTCATCTTTCTGTACATACCCATCGCCACATAATTTACTAACATTAACTACTAATACAGATACACTATTAAATATCTAACATACCAATCCTTATATTACACCAACCCCAATCGAACCCCACCTCCCCGTAAAATCCGAAATTTGGGCAAAATAATGTACGGGGGAGATGCATGAATTTCCGCCCCAAAAGTTGAACGCCCATCCCAAAACCAAATTTCCTGTATTTCCGAACCCCAATTT
>NW_899542.1:0-893 GCF_000209065.1 Trypanosoma cruzi | reverse complement strand
GGACTCAAGGTTCCTCTCCACATCGGCCTTCGCGTCCTCCGTGGCCCGCAGGTTTTCGGCAAGCTCCTCGCGCTCAGCGGTCACGGACTCGAGGTTCCTCTCCACCTCGGCCTTCGCGTCCTCCGTGGCCCGCAGGTATTCGGCAAGCTCCTCGCGCTCAGCGGTCACGGACTCAAGGTTCCTCTCCACCTCGGCCTTCGCGTCCTCCGTGGCCCGCAGGTTTTCGGCAAGCTCCTCGCGCTCAGCGGTCACGGACTCGAGGTTCCTCTCCACCTCGGCCTTCGCGTCCTCCGTGGCCCGCAGGTTTTCGGCAAGCTCCTCGCGCTCAGCGGTCACGGACTCAAGGTTCCTCTCCACCTCGGCCTTCGCGTCCTCCGTGGCCCGCAGGTTTTCGGCAAGCTCCTCGCGCTCAGCGGTCACGGACTCAAGGTTCCTCTCCACCTCGGCCTTCGCGTCCTCCGTGGCCCGCAGGTTTTCGGCAAGCTCCTCGCGCTCAGCGGTCACGGACTCAAGGTTCCTCTCCACCTCGGCCTTCGCGTCCTCCGTGGCCCGCAGGTTTTCGGCAAGCTCCTCGCGCTCAGCGGTCACGGACTCGAGGTTCCTCTCCACCTCGGCCTTCGCGTCCTCCGTGGCCCGCAGGTTTTCGGCAAGCTCCTCGCGCTCAGCGGTCACGGACTCGAGGTTCCTCTCCACCTCGGCCTTCGCGTCCTCCGTGGCCCGCAGGTTTTCGGCAAGCTCCTCGCGCTCAGCGGTCACGGACTCGAGGTTCCTCTCCACCTCGGCCTTCGCGTCCTCCGTGGCCCGCAGGTTTTCGGCAAGCTCCTCGCGCTCAGCGGTCACGGACTCAAGGTTCCTAAACACCTCGGCCTTCGCGTCCTCCGTGGCCCGCAGGT
>NW_899541.1:0-893 GCF_000209065.1 Trypanosoma cruzi | reverse complement strand
CCAAGCAGCGGATAGTCAGGGTTGTTTGGTGTCCAGTGTGTGAACACGCAAAAGGATGTTGAAAGAGAGTGCTCTGACTCCCACCATTCACAATCGGAAACAAAAATTTGGACCACAACGTGTGCTGCAGCAGCCGCTCGAAATCGATCAGCCGAGTGCAGCACCTGTGTGGGCAAGAGCTCGCGAAATTCCTCCAAGCAGCGGATAGTTCAGGGTTGTTTGGTGTCCAGTGTGTGAACACGCAAACAGATATTGACAGAGAGTGCCTCTGACTCCCACCATTCACAATCGGAAACAAAAATTTGGACCACAACGTGTGCTGCAGCAGCCGCTCGAAATCGGTCAGCCGAGTGCAGCACCCGTGTGGGCAAGAGCTCGCGAAATTCCTCCAAGCAGCGGATAATTCAGGGTTGTTTGGTGTCCAGTGTGTGAACACGCAAACAGATATTGACAGAGAGTGTCTCTGACTCCCACCATTCACAATCGGAAACAAAAATTTGGACCACAACGTGTGCTGCAGCAGCCGCTCGAAATCGATCAGCCGAGTGCAGCACCCGTGTGGGCAAGAGCTCGCGAAATTCCTCCAAGCAGCGGATAGTTCAGGGTTCCTTGGTGTCCAGTGTGTGAACACGCAAACAGATATTGACAGAGAGTGTCTCTGACTCCCACCATTCACAATCGGAAACAAAAATTTGGACCACAACGTGTGCTGCAGCAGCCGCTCGAAATCGATCAGCCGAGTGCAGCACCCGTGTGGGCAAGAGCTCGTGAAATTCCTCCAAGCAGCGGATAGTTCAGGGTTGTTTGGTGTCCAGTGTGTGAACACGCAAACAGATATTGACGGAGAGTGCCTCTGACTCCCACCATTCACAATCGGAAACAAAAATTTGACC
>NW_899540.1:0-893 GCF_000209065.1 Trypanosoma cruzi | reverse complement strand
CCTTCCAGCGCCTGGTGCGTGAGGTGTCGGGTGCGCAGAAGGAGGGCCTGCGCTTCCAGAGCAGCGCGATTCTTGCGGCGCAGGAGGCGACGGAGTCTTACGTTGTGTCGCTTCTCGCCGATACCAACCGCGCGTGCATCCACAGCGGCCGCGTGACGATCCAGCCAAAGGACATCCACCTCGCCCTCTGCCTCCGTGGCGAGCGCGCGTAGCCATGTGGGCTGTCCCTCCGGGACGGAAGCGCCGTCGAGTGCGTGTGAAAGCGTTAGAGTGTGCGGGTGTGTCTTCTCACGCCCGCCTTTTGGTTTTCTCCGCCACTCACTTTTCCCCCTCTTCA
Organism: Trypanosoma cruzi; assembly: GCF_000209065.1. Taxonomy (NCBI): domain Eukaryota; phylum Euglenozoa; class Kinetoplastea; order Trypanosomatida; family Trypanosomatidae; genus Trypanosoma; species Trypanosoma cruzi. The sequence continues at coordinate 556 of NW_899540.1, read as the reverse complement.
TTGGTTTTTTCTGTTTTACACCGCCTCTCTTTTCTTTTCTTTTTTTTTTTTGTTTATTATTTTCAGCTTCTCGCGCGCTAAAAGCCACGCGGCGTGCGTGGGCCGGCCCGGTGCTTCTGATGTTGTCACCGGTTGCTGACGCCCCCGCCGTGTAGTGCCTGGGAGTTGCACACAGCGCCATAGATTGGCCCTTTTTTTTTTCTTTACACACCGCTGTTTTTACTTGTTGTTTGTGTGTGTCTCCGTGGGCCGTGCTGAGACGTGCTCTAATTGACGCGTTCACATACGGTGCACATGCGCACTGCGGATGCACGGCGATGCGCGCGTGTCCGTGTCGCGACCTGCTCTCGCCGCCCCCATTCTGTTGTTTCTGTGTTCTTTGTGTTGTGTGTCTTGCGGCACAAACAAGGAAGCCTGCGTTGAAACATCAACAAGCGAAAAAAAGAAAACAACAAGAACAACAAGCAACAAGAATAAAAGGAGATATGTCGAGGTCGAAAGAGACGGCGCGGAGCAAGCGTACCATCACTTCCAAGAAGAGCAAGAAGGCCCCCAA
>NW_899539.1:0-893 GCF_000209065.1 Trypanosoma cruzi | reverse complement strand
ACGTTGTGGTCCAAATTTTGTTTTCCGATTGTGAATGGTGGGAGTCAGAGACACTCTCTGTCAATATCTGTTTGCGTGTTCACACACTGGACACCAAACAACCCTGAACTATCCGCTGCTTGGAGGAATTTCGCGAGCTCTTGCCCACACGGGTGCTGCGCTCGGCTGATCGTTTTCGAGCGGCTGCTGCATCACACGTTGTGGTCCAAATTTTTGTTTCCAATTATGAATGGTGGGAGTCAGAGGCACTCTCTGTCACTATCTGTTTGCGTGTTCACACACTGGACACCAAACAACCCTGAATTATCCGCTGCTTGGAGGAATTTCGCGAGCTCTTGCCCACACGGGTGCTGCACTCGGCTGATCGTTTTCGAGCGGCCGCTGCATCACACGTTGTGGTCCAAATTTTTGTTTCCGATTGTGAATGGTGGGAGTCAGAGACACTCTCTGTCAATATCTGTTTGCGTGTTCACACACTGGACACCAAACAACCCTGAACTATCCGCTGCTTGGAGGAATTTCGCGAGCTCTTGCCCACACGGGTGCTGCACTCGGCTGATCGTTTTCGAGCGGCTGCTGCATCACACGTTTTGGTCCAAATTTTTGTTTCCGATTGTGAATGGTGGGAGTCAGAGGCACTCTCTGTCACTATCTGTTTGCGTGTTCACACACTGGACACCAAACAACCCTGAACTATCCGCTGCTTGGAGGAATTTCGCGAGCTCTTGCCCACACGGGTGCTGCACTCGGCTGATCGTTTTCGAGCGGCTGCTGCATCACACGTTTTGGTCCAAATTTTTGTTTCCGATTGTGAATGGTGGGAGTCAGAGGCACTCCCTGTCAATATCTGTTTGCGTGTTCACACACTGGACACCAAACAACCCTGAATTATC
>NW_899538.1:0-893 GCF_000209065.1 Trypanosoma cruzi | reverse complement strand
GCAGCAAATGGACGACCATCATCCAGCAGGAAGCACGGACCCGCCCATGCGCTTGGACCAGAAGTCGGAAAACCGTTGGCGTAGATAATCATGTCGGCACCAGCCACACCCACCGTGTGGTGCTTGTGTGGGATGGTGAAGTTATTGCACATCCCCAGACCGGTTCGAAGAATGAGGACGGGGCGCGTCACGGGCCTCACGGAGAGACGCTCCGCGTGCAGTTGAATTGCGGCGGGGAGAGTTTGCCCCAAAATAATGCTCCTCCTCTCCTCCGTCAACACGTCGTCCTCCTCACATGTTATTGCGCGGCCATCGTGGTCAATGCGCAGATCCCCCGCCGCAGTGCAGTGCCTCAACGGATTGTGCATGTCCTCCGCGGACACCCTGATGCGGATCGGAGCCCAGCCATCGTCCCCATCCTCGCTGGCGGCGGTGTACGCCTGCACGGCGCCCTGTCCCCGGCGCGGCACCTCACGCACCACCGCGGTTGGCAGCCGGCCGTATTTCTTCATCATCGCGTCAAACCCACAGCGGTGCTTCACTGCACGATCGGCGGCAACGCAAACACCGGCGCAACACACCACCATCATGAGCCACGGCAGCGGCGGCGCGGTGTGGCGTGGCTGGCGCATGGCTTCGGTACAATGTGTCTGTTCCTGAGGTGCGGGCAGCAGCAGTGGTAGTGGTGGTAGTGGTAGCACAGGCCTTGTCTGCGGGAGGAGAAGCAGAAGGAAAGAGGAACAGAGGGAGAAAGAGACGCTGCAGCTACAAGAGAGAAGGAGGGGCAGCACCACAAATTACCGCAGCGCACGCACACACAACAACAAAAAACAGACACAGCCTCCAAATAAAGCCGAAGCATGGAAAAATGTTCGCCTGGGCTGCGGGCCGGA
>NW_899537.1:0-892 GCF_000209065.1 Trypanosoma cruzi | reverse complement strand
CTCTTTCAATGTCTGTTTGCGTGTTCACACACTGAACGCCAAACAACCCTGAACTATCCGCTGCTTGGAGGAGTTTCGCGAGATCTTGCCCACATGGGTGCTGCACTCGGCTGATCGTTTTCGAGTGGCTGCTGCACCACACGCTGTGGTCTAAATTTTTGTTTCGAATTATGAATGGTGGTGGTCAGAGACACTCTCTTTCAATGTCTGTTTGCGTGTTCACACACTGAACGCCAAACAACCCTGAACTATCCGCTGCTTGGAGGAGTTTCGCGAGATCTTGCCCACAAGGGTGCTTCACTCGGCAGATCGTTTTCGAGCGGCTGCTGCACCACACGCTGTGGTCTAAATTTTTGTTTCGAATTATGAATGGTGGTGGTCAGAGGCACTCTCTTTCACTATCTGTTTGCGTGTTCACACACTGAACGCCAAACAACCCTGAACTATCCGCTGCTTGGAGGAGTTTCGCGAGATCTTGCCCACAAGGGTGCTTCACTCGGCGGATCGTTTTCGAGCGGCTGCTGCACCACACGTTGTGGTCTAAATTTTTGTTTCGAATTATGAATGGTGGTGGTCAGAGGCACTCTCTTTCAATGTCTGTTTGCGTGTTCACACACTGGACGCCAAACAACCCTGAACTATCCGCTGCTTGGAGGAGTTTCGCGAGATCTTGCCCACATGGGTGCTGCACTCGGCAGATCGTTTTCGAGCGGCTGCTGCACCACACGCTGTGGTCTAAATTTTTGTTTCGAATTATGAATGGTGGTGGTCAGGGGCACTCTCTTTCAATGTCTGTTTGCGTGTTCACACACTGAACGCCAAACAACCCTGAACTATCCGCTGCTTGGAGGAGTTTCGCGAGATCTTGCCCACCATGGGTGCTGCACTCGGC
>NW_899536.1:0-892 GCF_000209065.1 Trypanosoma cruzi | reverse complement strand
AAACAAAGATCCCCGCCCCCAAACAGGAAAAACATTAAAGAAAACGCGATTCTTTTTTTTGTCCTTACTGCCGGGGTTGGCCGCCGCAAGAAATAAAAAATGGTAGGGCGGTGGCCCCGGACGCTAGATACAGGACGACGTGTCGAATTATCCAAGTTGCAGCGGCTGCCCCGGACGTTAGATACGGGACGACGTGTCGAATTATCCAAGCTGCAGCGGTGGCCTCGGGCGTTAGATATATGACGACTTACAGTAGTAACCACGCTGCGGCTGCGCATCCTAAACATGTCTTTTTCGTTTTCCAGGGGACAACGCAAATGTGCTCGATTGTTCGAAGATCGACATTAATACTTTACGTGAAAAGGAGTCGCGCGACCGCATTTTTTTAGCTCAGTGGCAAACACGCTCACAATGTCATCCGGGGACGCGGGTTCGATTCCCGCAGAAGCCTAAGTTTTTTCCATTTTTTTTTTTTTTGAATTCTTGTTTCATATTGCTTTTTAAACTTCTGGCTTGCAGGACGGTGTGCGAGTTCTGCAATCGCACTGATTCCATCTGTTTCGTGGTTTGTGCGGCTGCGGCTGCGGTGGTGGCCGCGTGAGAGTGAGTGTGAGAGAGCCATGCACCGCCCGCATACACACACTTCCTTCTCTCTCTGTGTGTGTGTCCCCTTGCATGGACTCTCGTCGTCGCCTCACCCCACGAAGCACACACAATAATGTGCCCATTGTATATATGCATGCACACCCATGCAGGCCCGTTGGTGCTCTCTTTTGCACGACACGCACCGCTGCCGTCCTGCCTGGCTGCATGGGCGGAGCACCGTAACTGTTTCTGTTTTGTTTTCAAAGCATTGAGTGGGCGACCCTTCTCTCTCTCTCCCTGTGTGTTT
>NW_899535.1:0-892 GCF_000209065.1 Trypanosoma cruzi | reverse complement strand
CGCTTAGTGGCTCGTGTACCGGGTGAGTCGAATTTTCACATTTTCAGCATGCTGTTGACGGAAGGTACGGTTTAACACCAGAGGAGCGAAATCGCTTTGACACGTGGGACCCGATTCTCTTCCGTGCTATGCATTCTGGCTCGAATGAACTTTGTCTCAGCTTTTCACCGTACACACTCTTTCAGTTTCGTGTGGCACTGAGGTCGGTTGGATTTAGCGATGATAAGGTGGCGATGGTTTTGCAGGTTCTGTGTGGCATTCTCTATCTCCTGAATATCGAATTTACAGCTCGTGATATGTTTGCCCCCGCTTCTGTCTCTCCCGCGTCGATGTCTGCATTGGAAAAGGCGTCAAATCTACTGGGATTTTCTTTTACAGATGACCACCGCTCTTTGGAGACGCTTTTAACGACGGTACGGCTTGGAACCGATCTCCGGGAGTTGCACTGTGGGGCGGCTGAGGTGGCTCGAGACTCCACCGCGAAACATCTTTACGAGTCGCTTTTTCAGTACATCTTGCGCCGCATAAATGAAGCGCTTCTTCCATCAAACACTGCAATGGAAACTGTTTGCGCTGAGTTTACAATTCTGGACATTTTTGGATTTGAATTCAAGGATGAGAAGTGTGGCAACAACGATCTGGAGCAGTTGTTGATCAACTACACGAACGAGACTTTGCAGCGTTTGTACGAGGAGACCACATTTGATATTTTGCTCGCTGAGGCAGCGCAAGAGGGTGTTAATATTGAGTGGCCATCCGAATGGAATCAGGAGCGTGTTCCCACGCTTGAACTCCTGGTACAACGTCCTCGAGGAGTGTTGAACATCATTAACGACGACAGTGTTCTCGCTCAGCGGTCCCGTCAGGAAGGTGGTGCCAACTTAGCCGCATT
>NW_899534.1:0-892 GCF_000209065.1 Trypanosoma cruzi | reverse complement strand
GGCTCTGTCCACCGTGCCGCCCCGCAGTCGCAACACCACCGCATGCACAGCAGGCAGCCACGCCGCAGCAGCAACCAGCGCCAACACCAAAAACAGCGCCGCACGCACAGCCGCAGCGGCCCTGCGCCGCACACGGTGCCGGCCGCGCAGACACGCACCCACCGCAGACCACATCCACAAACCAAACAGATAACGATAGAGCTGTCGCGGTGTATTGCACTCGCCCCGTCGACCGTAGCTCCTGCTTCGCAGATCCCTTTCTACAAATGGCAAATCAAGAGACACTATTCCGATAGATCGATATCCCACCACTACTAGTCCCAATACTGCAATTAATCACTAACACCTTGAAACGATAGTTGTGCTGGCCAAGCCAAAGTATCTCTAACTGCTCGGTCAGAGAAAAAAAAGACAGAAACAACAGCAAATGAACACAGTGGCACACAGAGGCATCCGTTCACAGACAGTCCCCACCGAAGCACAATCACCGACAAAAAGAAGCGCATACACAATCACGCCAGTAACACCATCGTCCTCCCACCGCCCACGCAGCCCCACACAACCACCATGCAGAGTGGCAGGATCCCGGCAAAAAGACAAACATGACCATTGGAACCGCTCGTGCAACCAAACATTTCTACCACAGAGCAGTCCTGATGCCGCGAAAGACACACAAGGACCGAGACAGACCCACGTGGCAGCGTTACAACCGGCGACCATCAAGCGCTTCCGAGGATGTAATGGTGACACGGGAGAGGAGTGGGGGACTCGCCGTTCGCCAGCAGTCAAGGCGGCGTTCCTCCCTCACGTGGGTCGGCATTGCAAAACAAACAGCGGCACCATAAGCACACACAGCACACACAGAAGGAAGCATGAAGAAGTGCGGTGGCGA
>NW_899533.1:0-892 GCF_000209065.1 Trypanosoma cruzi | reverse complement strand
AAAACGATCAGCCGAGTGCAGCACCCGTGTGGGCAAGAGCTCGCGAAATTCCTCCAAGCAGCGGATAGTTCAGGGTTGTTTGGTGTCCAGTGTGTGAACACGCAAACAGGTGGTGACAGAGAGTGTCTCTGACTCCCACCATTCACAATCGGAAACAAATATTCAGACCACAACGTGTGATGCAGCAGCCGCTCGAAAACGATCAGCCGAGTGCAGCACCCGTGTGGGCAACACCTCGCGAAATTCCTCCAAGCAGCGGATAGTTCAGGGTTGTTTGGTGTCCAGTGTGTGAACACGCAAACAGATATTGACAGAGAGTGTCTCTGACTCCCACCATTCACAATCGGAAACAAATATTCAGACCACAACGTGTGATGCAGCAGCCGCTCGAAAACGATCAGCCGAGTGCAGCACCCGTGTGGGCAACACCTCGCGAAATTCCTCCAAGCAGCGGATAGTTCAGGGTTGTTTGGTGTCCAGTGTGTGAACACGCAAACAGATATTGACAGAGAGTGTCTCTGACTCCCACCATTCACAATCGGAAACAAAAATTTGGACCACAACGTGTGATGCAGCGGCCGCTCGAAAACGATCAGCCGAGTGCAGCACCCGTGTGGGCAACACCTCGCGAAATTCCTCCAAGCAGCGGATAGTTCAGGGTTGTTTGGTGTCCAGTGTGTGAACACGCAAACAGATATTGAAAGAGAGTGTCTCTGACTCCCACCATTCACAATCGGAAACAAATATTCAGACCACAACGTGTGATGCAGCAGCCGCTCGAAAACGATCAGCCGAGTGCAGCACCCGTGTGGGCAACAGCTCGCGAAATTCCTCCAAGCAGCGGATAGTTCAGGGTTGTTTGGTGTCCAGTGTGTGAACACGCAAACAGATA
>NW_899532.1:0-892 GCF_000209065.1 Trypanosoma cruzi | reverse complement strand
CTGCATCACACGTTGTGGTCCAAATTTTTGTTTCCGATTGTGAATGGTGGGAGTCAGAGACACTCTCTGTCAATATCTGTTTGCGTGTTCACACACTGGACACCAAACAACCCTGAATTATCCGCTGCTTGGAGGAATTTCGCGAGCTCTTGCCCACACGGGTGCTGCGCTCGGCTGATCGTTTTCGAGCGGTCGCTGCATCACACGTTGTGGTCCAAATTTTTGTTTCCAATTGTGAATGGTGGGAGTCAGAGACACTCTCTGTCAATATCTGTTTGCGTGTTCACGCACTGGACACCAAACAACCCTGAACTATCCGCTGCTTGGAGGAATTTCGCGAGCTCTTGCCCACACGGGTGCTGCACTCGGCTGATCGTTTTCGAGCGGCCGCTGCATCACACGTTGTGGTCCAAATTTTTGTTTCCGATTGTGAATGGTGGGAGTCAGAGGCACTCTCTGTCAATATCTGTTTGCTTGTTTACACACTGGACACCACACAACCCTGAACTATCCGCTGCTTGGAGGAATTTCGCGAGCTCTTGCCCACACGGGTGCTGCACTCGGCTGATCGTTTTCGAGCGGCCGCTGCATCACACGTTGTGGTCCAAATTTTTGTTTCCGATTGTGAATGGTGGGAGTCAGAGGCACTCTCTGTCAATATCTGTTTGCGTGTTCACACACTGGACACCAAACAACCCTGAACTATCCGCTGCTTGGAGGAATTTCGCGAGCTCTTGCCCACAAGGGTGCTGCACTCGGCTGATCGTTTTCGAGCGGCCGCTGCATCACACGTTGTGGTCCAAATTTTTGTTTCCGATTTGTGAATGGTGGGAGTCAGAGGCACTCTCTGTCAATATCTGTTTGCGTGTTCACACACTGGACACCACACAAC
>NW_899531.1:0-892 GCF_000209065.1 Trypanosoma cruzi | reverse complement strand
ATAATTGGAAACAAAAATTTAGACCACGACGTGTGATGCAGCAGCCGCTCGAAAACGATCAGCCGAGTGCAGTACCCGTGTGGGCAAGAGCTCGCGAAATTCCTCCAAGCAGCGGATAATTCAGGGTTGTTTGGTGTCCAGTATGTGAACACGCACACAGATATTGACAGAGAGTACCTCTGACCCCCACCATTCATAATTGGAAACAAAAATTTAGACCACGACGTGTGATGCAGCAGCCGCTCGAAAACGATCAGCCGAGTGCAGCACCCGTGTGGGCAAGAGCTCGCGAAATTCCTCCAAGCAGCGGATAATTCAGGGTTGTTTGGTGTCCAGTGTGTGAACACGCAAACAGATATTGACAGAGAGTGCTCTGACCCCCATCATTCATAATTGGAAACAAAAATTTAGACCACGACGTGTGATGCAGCAGCCGCTCGAAAACGATCAGCCGAGTGCAGCACCCGTGTGGGCAAGAGCTCGCGAAATTCCTCCAAGCAGCGGATAATTCAGGGTTGTTTGGTGTCCAGTGTGTGAACACGCAAACAGATATTGACAGAGAGTGCCTCTGACCCCCATCATTCATAATTGGAAACAAAAATTTAGACCACAACATGTGATGTAGCAGCCGCTCGAAAACGATCAGCCGAGTGCAGCACCCGTGTGGGCAAGAGCTCGCGAAATTCCTCCAAGCAGCGGATAATTCAGGGTTGTTTGGTGTCCAGTGTGTGAACACGCAAACAGATATTGACAGAGAGTACCTCTGACCCCCATCATTCATAATTGGAAACAAAAATTTAGACCACAACGTGTGATGTAGCAGCCGCTCGAAAACGATCAGCCGAGTGCAGCACCCGTGTGGGCAAGAGCTCGCGAAATTCCTCCAAGCAGC
>NW_899530.1:0-892 GCF_000209065.1 Trypanosoma cruzi | reverse complement strand
GTGTGAACACGCACACAGACATTGACAGAGAGTGTCTCTGACCACCACCATTCATAATTCGAAACAGAAATTTAGACCACAGCGTGTGGTGCAGCAGCCACTCGAAAACGATCCGCCGAGTGCAGCACCCCTGTGGGCAAGAGCTCGCGAAATTCCTCCAAGCAGCGGATAGTTCAGGGTTGTTTGGCGTCCAGTGTGTGAACACGCAAACAGACATTGACAGAGAGTGTCTCTGACCACCACCATTCATAATTCGAAACAAAAATTTAGACCACAACGTGCGGTGCAGCAGCCACTCGAAAACGATCCGCCGAGTGCAGCACCCCTGTGGGCAAGATCTCGCGAAATTCCTCCAAGCAGCGGATGGTTCCGGGTTGTTTGGCGTCCAGTGTGTGACACGCAAACAGACATTGAAAGAGAGTGCCTCTGACCACCACCATTCATAATTCGAAACAGAAATTAGACCACAGCGTGTGGTGCAGCAGCCGCTCGAAAACGATCCGGCGAGTGCAGCACCCCTGTGGGCAAGAGCTCGCGAAATTCCTCCAAGCAGCGGATAGTTCAGGGTTGTTTGGCGTCCAGTGTGTGAACACGCAAACAGACATTGAAAGAGAGTGTCTCTGACCACCACCATTCATAATTCGAAACAGAAATTTAGACCACAGCGTGTGGTGCAGCAGCCGCTCGAAAACGATCCGGCGAGTGCAGCACCCCTGTGGGCAAGAGCTCGCGAAATTCCTCCAAGCAGCGGATAGTTCAGGGTTGTTTGGTGTCCAGTGTGTGAACACGCAAACAGACATTGACAGAGAGTGTCTCTTGACCACCACCATTCATAATTCGAAACAGAAAATTTAGACCACAGCGTGTGGTGCAGCGGGCGCTCGAAAACGAT
>NW_899529.1:0-892 GCF_000209065.1 Trypanosoma cruzi | reverse complement strand
TGCGTGTGGCGGCTTCAATTAGAGAAGCGGGGGAGGAAAGAAGGCAGAGTTGGCTGGCTGTAAATATGGGGAATGTCGCTTGCACGGATGCTGTGCCCTTCACACTGGAGGACATTCAGCTCTCACGCCAGGCGGCCCCGGCACGTCTTATGGAGTTGCTGCCGGAGGCCGTCATTGAGAAGTTCACGCGGTACCAGCACAACTTGAAGGCGTTCATGTTTCGTCAGGGCGCAGCAACAGGCGATGCCGTGAAACGGATGGATTCTTCGCAGGTTTATTTACAGCCGTTGGACCTTGCACAGGCAAAAATTAAGTTGACGGAATCCGCTGTGTATGTGCTATTACATGTGCAATGCAAACCACCTGCGGCGATTGACTCGAATTATCATGCTACCGTTGGCACGCGAGGTGGGGATCGGCCCCATAGGGAGTCGGATGGAACCCAATGCAGCAATGAAGAGACACTTTTGTGGGCACGTGTACTTACGGATATGTTTACACCAAGAGGCCGTGCAACGGCGTTCGCGACAAATATTGACAAGCCTTCATTTTCTGCTTTACCATCGACTGGCTTGGAAAATGCTGGTGTGGGTGCCGGTGGTAATTCGTATGGTTTTACCGCGTCTTCAGGCATGGGTGGATTGGACTTTCGCTTTAGCGTTCATATTCTTACTGGAAACAAGGCGGATCAACTGGTGGCATCTGTTGCGTTGCTTCACGCATTACGTATTGAACAGTCTCTTATGGAGAGTGATGAGGTGGTCCGGCGCTTATTTTTTAACTACAAGCCCTCGCAGGGGATGTCGGATGCAAAATTAGCTTCCCTCTCATGTATGCCTATTGGAGAGATTGTGGGCGATCGTTCCTTTTCACACCGTAGTCCACGCATCAT
>NW_899528.1:0-892 GCF_000209065.1 Trypanosoma cruzi | reverse complement strand
GGATAGTTCAGGGTTGTTTGGTGTCCAGTGCGTGAACACGCAAACAGATAGTGACAGAGAGTGTCTCTGACTCCCACCATTCATAATTGGAAACAAAAATTTAGACCACAACGTGTGATGCAGCAGCCGCTCAAAAACGATCAGCCGAGTGCAGCACCCTCGTGGGCAAGAGCTCGCGAAATTCCTCCAAGCAGCGGATAGTTCAGGGTTGTTTGGTGTCCAGTGTGTGAACACGCAAACAGATAGTGACAGAGAGTGTCTCTGACTCCCACCATTCACAATCGGAAACAAAAATTTAGACCACAACGTGTGATGCAGCAGCCGCTCAAAAACGATCAGCCGAGTGCAGCACCCTCGTGGGCAAGAGCTCGCGAAATTCCTCCAAGCAGCGGATAGTTCAGGGTTGTTTGGTGTCCAGTGTGTGAACACGCAAACAGATAGTGACAGAGTGTGTCTCTGACTCCCACCATTCACAATCGGAAACAAAAATTTGGGCCACAACGTGTGATGCAGCAGCCGCTCGAAAACGATCAGCCGAGTGCAGCACCCTCGTGGGCAAGAGCTCGCGAAATTCCTCCAAGCAGCGGATAGTTCAGGGTTGTTTGGTGTCCAGTGTGTGAACACGCAAACAGATAGTGACAGAGTGTGTCTCTGACTCCCACCATTCACAATCGGAAACAAAAATTTAGACCACAACGTGTGATGCAGCAGCCGCTCAAAAACGATCAGCCGAGTGCAGCACCCGTGTGGGCAAGAGCTCGCGAAATTCCTCCAAGCAGCGGATAATTCAGGGTTGTTTGGTGTCCAGTGCATGAATACGCAAACAGATAGTGACAGAGAGTGCCTCTGACTCTCACCATTCATAATGGAAACAAAAATTTGGGCCACAACG
>NW_899527.1:0-892 GCF_000209065.1 Trypanosoma cruzi | reverse complement strand
GGGCGCGGCGCGCTTGAACTCCTCCTCGTCGACCAGCATGTTGCCGGAGGCGTCAATCTCGTCGAACATCACCGTCAGCTCGAAGAAGTCGTAGATGTAGCACAGCATCAGACGGAACTCCAGAAATTCAACAAAGTCCTCGGAGCCCTTGTTCTCCAGCTTGCTGCCCAGGGCCCTCGCCTTGTCGAATGCACGCTTCGTGATGTCGCGCACTCGCGGCGTGAACTCGTCCAACTTCAGCACCTCGAGGCAGCCGCCGTGCACCTCATCGTAGCACAGCTTCCCGGTCTCGTTCTTGTCGAACTTCTTGAAGAGCTCGATGCGGCGCTGTTTTGCCTCGGCGGTCTTCTCACGAGGAATCGCCTGGCGAATGCGCTCCCACGCTTCCTTGCGGTCCTTGGCGTTCTTGCCGTCCTTATCGCTCGCCAACCCCTTGTCGCTCGTCGAGTCCTTCGACCCACAAGCACCCATCTCGTTGCTCTCCTTGACTCGGCTTATTATCGACTGTTGCGCAACCTGCGCGCAAGCACACAAACCCACAACAGAAAGAGAGAGGTGGCACCAAGGCCCACAGCGGCACAGAAGACACACGGCAACAAGGGCACAGGAGCAAACACACACACACACACACAAACACAACGACAGTCGCAGGTAAAAATGACCATCAACTACATAAAGTGGAGAATGTGCTCCGCCCAGCAAAAACAGGTGCCCCGCCGCATGCGGACACGGTGTTTACATTGGCGACGGCGCGGGCACGTCACTCTGCGGCCGCGAGCTTCACGCGCTCTCCGGCACGTTGTCCGGGTCGCCGTCGGCGTCCAGTTTGACTGCAGAAGCCCACGCAGCAAACTCGTCGAACGTCACGGACCCAGTGCCGTTCTTATCGAGC
>NW_899526.1:0-892 GCF_000209065.1 Trypanosoma cruzi | reverse complement strand
CTCGGCACAACTTACTCGTGCGTTGGTGTTTGGCAGAACGAGCGCGTGGAGATCATTGCGAACGATCAGGGCAACCGCACAACGCCGTCGTACGTGGCGTTCACCGACACGGAGCGTCTGATCGGTGATGCCGCGAAGAACCAGGTTGCGATGAACCCGACGAACACCGTCTTCGACGCGAAGCGCCTCATTGGGCGGAAGTTCAGCGACCCCGTTGTGCAGTCGGACATGAAGCACTGGCCCTTCAAGGTCATCACGAAGGGCGACGACAAGCCGGTGATCCAGGTGCAGTTCCGCGGCGAGACAAAGACGTTCAACCCGGAGGAGGTGAGCTCGATGGTGCTGTCAAAGATGAAGGAGATTGCGGAGTCGTACCTGGGCAAGCAGGTGAAGAAGGCCGTGGTGACGGTGCCCGCGTACTTCAACGACTCCCAGCGACAGGCGACGAAGGATGCCGGCACGATCGCGGGGATGGAGGTGCTGCGCATCATCAATGAGCCGACAGCTGCCGCCATTGCGTACGGCCTGGACAAAGTGGAGGACGGCAAGGAGCGCAATGTGCTCATATTTGACCTTGGCGGCGGCACGTTTGATGTCACGCTGCTGACGATCGACGGTGGCATCTTTGAGGTGAAGGCGACGAACGGCGACACGCACCTGGGCGGCGAGGACTTTGACAACCGCCTCGTGTCGCACCTCACGGACGAGTTCAAGCGCAAGAACAAGGGCAAGGACCTGACGACTAGCCAGCGCGCCCTCCGCCGCCTCCGCACCGCCTGCGAGCGCGCCAAGCGCACGCTGTCGTCCGCGGCACAGGCGACGATTGAGATCGACGCGCTGTTCGACAACGTGGACTTCCAGGCAACCATCACTCGCGCCCGCTTCGAGGAGC
>NW_899525.1:0-892 GCF_000209065.1 Trypanosoma cruzi | reverse complement strand
GCAGCCACAATCCTGTGCGTGCGTGCATTCTCAGCGTTTTAAACACGGCATGTGTGTGCATGTGCTTGTGTGTTTGGCAGCGCCTATAATTGCAGAGCAGCTGTGCGCCACAAGAGAGTCAGAAGAAAGCAACGGCAGAGAGAGGCAGATAGCACACACGCACAAATTACTCATATCATCACACACAAACACACACACGCAGCCCGCGGAATGGGTGCTCTCAACCACAAAACCATGAAAAACAAAACAAAAAGCCGAAGCGTGGGACGACCAGCACACACACTCTCATTGCTCCCGTAAAGCAAAACACACACACAGGGAGAGAGAGAGAGGTTGCCCACTCAATGCAATAAAAACAAAACAGAAACAGTTACGGTGCTCCGCCCATGCAGTCAGGCAGGACGGCAGCGGTGCGTGTCGTGCAAAAGAGAGCACCAACGGGCCTGCATGGGTGTGCATGCAATATATACAATGGGCACATTATGTGTGTGCTTCGTGGGATGAGGTGAGGGCGAGAGTCCATGCAAGGGGACACACACAGAGAGTGGGTGAAAGACGAGTGTGTGTGCGGGCGGTGCATGGCGCTCTCTCACTCACTCTCACGCGGCCACCACCGCAGCCGCAGCCGCACACACCACGAAACTGATGGAATCAGTGCGATTGCAGAACTCGCACACCGTCCTGCAAACCAGAAGTTTAAAAAGCAATAAGAAAAAAGAATTCCAAAAAAAAAAGGAAAAAAACTTAGGCTTCTTCGGGGCTCGAACCCGCACCCCGGATGAAATTGTGAGCTTGTTTTGCCACTGAGCTAAAAAAAATGTGGTCGCGCGACCCATTTTCACGTAAGGTGTTAAGTTCGATCTTCGAACAATTGAGCACATTTGCGTTGTCC
>NW_899524.1:0-892 GCF_000209065.1 Trypanosoma cruzi | reverse complement strand
TGCAGCGGAAACTGGACGACGCCGAGGCCGAGCCTCTGCTGCAGCAGTGCCGGCAGATGGCGAGCGACATGGAGGCGCTGCGCAGGAGCGAGCAGCGCTACCGCGCGCTCGTGGGCGACGACGATGCGGGTGACCGCTGTGCGGACCGCGAGGACCCTTCGACGCGCGCGCAGTGCCTGCACGGTATCGAGTCTGCGCTGGCTGCCCTTGGCGTGGAGGAGAGTGAAGAGCCAGCGGCAGCGGCCATCATGAGAGCGGCCGAGGAGGCGAGAGCACGTGAAGAGGAACTGCACGACAGACTGGACGAGAGTGCAGCGCGCGGACGGGCGCTGGAGTCGAAGCTGAGCGAGCTGACGCGGGCCGCGGACACCCTGCAGCGTGCGCTGGACGGCAGCGTGCTTGCCGTTGGGGACGAGGAGGACGCGAGCGCCGCTGGGGACCGCGCGGTGGAGGCGCTGAAACGCCTGTGCGAGGACTCGGTCACCGCCTCGGTGGCAATGGGCGGCGCGATGCAGCGGAAACTGGACGACGCCGAGGCCGAGCCTCTGCTGCAGCAGTGCCGGCAGATGGCGAGCGACATGGAGGCGCTGCGCAGGAGCGAGCAGCGCTACCGCGCGCTCGTGGGCGACGACGATGCGGGTGACCGCTGTGCAGACCGCGAGGACCCTTCGACGCGCGCGCAGTGCCTGCACGGTATCGAGTCTGCGCTGGCTGCCCTTGGCGTGGAGGAGAGTGAAGAGCCAGCGGCAGCGGCCATCATGAGAGCGGCCGAGGAGGCGAGAGCACGTGAAGAGGAACTGCACGACAGACTGGACGAGAGTGCAGCGCGCGGACGGGCGCTGGAGTCGAAGCTGAGCGAGCTGACGCGGGCCGCGGACACCCTGCAGCGTGC
>NW_899523.1:0-892 GCF_000209065.1 Trypanosoma cruzi | reverse complement strand
TGGGAAACCACAGAGACCACATTACTGGAACTGTTATAAACGCCAAAATATTTTTCATCCTCCTCAAGTCGCTTCAAATCTTCTCTAAAATCCTCCTGGCAGCGTGCCAGTTCCTTCTCACGGCTCTCTAGTGAGCGATTCCACTCCGAGATGGTTTCATGCTTCTTTTCTAGTGCCCGCTTCCGTTCCTCAATCTCGCTCTCGAGCGTTTTGAGCTCTCGCATCGCCTTTTCCAGGCTCTGCTCCGCGTTGAACTGCTGAAGTTCGCGACGCTCCATTGCCCGCTCATCCCTCTCAAACCGGCTTTGTCGCTCCGCAAGAAGCTCCAGCTCCCGCGTCTCCTCACAGAGACGCTCATTCACCCACGAGAGTCGCTCCTCCAATTGCCGCTCCTCCTTTTCCAGCACAGACCCCGTGCGGCTCACCAACTGCGAGAATTTCGTCTGGTCACACTGAAGCGTCAGGTGGCTCTTTCGAGCCGCGCTGATCTGTGAGCGGCACTCCTGATGGTCGATCTCAAGACACCGCCGCTCGTCCGCAATCGTACTCTGAATCTGATCGAGTAGCAAGACACGTTCACGAATAGCCGCCTCCTCGCGCAGGTAATACTTCTCTATTTCCTTTTCCAATAACAGTGAACAGTCCAACAGCTTTACGTAACCACGCTCAATAGCAGCGGCGCTCTGCACTGCTCGCTGATCGCCAGTCATTGATTCTCCCTCTCTCACTCACGTGTGTGTGTGTGTGCGTGTGTGTGATATTAAGATAATTGTGGAAATGCGGTAGAGTGTTATTGGCTATGCACCAAAAAGACAACATAAAGGCAAATTAAAGAGTGGCATTGACACAAACATAAAAAGAATAAAAAGGCAGCAGCATCCCTCCTCCTCCT
>NW_899522.1:0-892 GCF_000209065.1 Trypanosoma cruzi | reverse complement strand
GTGCATGTGCTTGTGTGTTTGGCAGCGCCTATAATTGCAGAGCAGCTGTGCGCCACAAGAGAGTCAGAAGAAAGCAACGGCAGAGAGAGGCAGATAGCACACACGCACAAATTACTCATATCATCACACACAAACACACACACGCAGCCCGCGGAATGGGTGCTCTCAACCACAAAACCATGAAAAACAAAACAAAAAGCCGAAGCGTGGGACGACCAGCACACACACTCTCATTGCTCCCGTAAAGCAAAACACACACACAGGGAGAGAGAGAGAGGTTGCCCACTCAATGCAATAAAAACAAAACAGAAACAGTTACGGTGCTCCGCCCATGCAGTCAGGCAGGACGGCAGCGGTGCGTGTCGTGCAAAAGAGAGCACCAACGGGCCTGCATGGGTGTGCATGCAATATATACAATGGGCACATTATGTGTGTGCTTCGTGGGATGAGGTGAGGGCGAGAGTCCATGCAAGGGGACACACACAGAGAGTGGGTGAAAGACGAGTGTGTGTGCGGGCGGTGCATGGCGCTCTCTCACTCACTCTCACGCGGCCACCACCGCAGCCGCAGCCGCACACACCACGAAACTGATGGAATCAGTGCGATTGCAGAACTCGCACACCGTCCTGCAAACCAGAAGTTTAAAAAGCAATAAGAAACAAGAATTCCAAAAAAAAAAGGGAAAAAACTTAGGCTTCTTCGGGGCTCGAACCCGCACCCCGGATGAAATTGTGAGCTTGTTTTGCCACTGAGCTAAAAAAAATGTGGTCGCGCGACCCATTTTCACGTAAGGTGTTAAGTTCGATCTTCGAACAATCGAGCACATTTGCGTTGTCCCCTGGAAAACGAAAGCGACATGTTTAGGGTGCGCCGCCGCAGCGTGGATACCTCG
>NW_899521.1:0-892 GCF_000209065.1 Trypanosoma cruzi | reverse complement strand
CGCGCGACTCCTTTTCACGTAAAGTATTAATGTCGATCTTCGAACAATCGAGCACATTTGCGTTGTCCCCTGGAAAACGAAAAAGACGTGTTTAGGATGCGCAGCCGCAGCGTGGTTACTACTGTAAGTCGTCATATATCTAACGCCCGAGGCCACCGCTGCAGCTTGGATAATTCGACACGTCGTGCTGTATCTAACGTCCGGGGCAGCCGCTGCAACTTGGATAATTCGACACGTCGTCCCGTATCTAACGTCCGGGGCAGCCGCTGCAACTTGGATAATTCGACACGTCGTGCTGTATCTAGCGTCCGGGGCCACCGCCCTACCATTTTTTATTTCTTGCGGCGGCCAACCCCGGCAGTAAGGACAAAAAAAAGAATCGCGTTTTCTTTAATGTTTTTCCTGTTTGGGGGCGGGGATCTTTGTTTTCTATGATTGCCTCTTTTTTTTTGTCTGTTCCAGGTTGGTTTTGAGGACGCTTGATGTGCCTGCTGGGTGATCGCCGGCTTTTTTATTGGTGATTGCGTATTTTTGGCTTACCGGTGTGCCGCTCAGCGCCATTTTGTTTTACTTCTTTTCTGCTTATTGGGGCGTGTTGTTATTCGTCACGCGTCAGCACACACCGAGCAACATGTCAAAAAAAAAAAATGCAGGTTTTTTCCCCCTCGCGAGGGCCTCGGCAGCCACAATCCTGTGCGTGCGTGCATTCTCAGCGTTTTAAGCACGGCATGTGTGTGCATGTGTGTGTGTGTTTGTCAGCGCCTATACTTGCAGAGCAGCTGTGCGCCACAAGAGAGTCTGAAGAAAGCAACGGCAGAGAGAGGCAGATAAGCACACACGCAAAATACTCATATCATCACACACACACACACGCAGCCGCGGAATGGGTGCA
>NW_899520.1:0-892 GCF_000209065.1 Trypanosoma cruzi | reverse complement strand
CAGCTCCAGTGGCCGACTGGCCGACGTTGACAGGGCAGCGTCGCTATCAGCCATACCACAGCCGTCATCGCCGTCTCTGAGGGCACTCTTTGTTTCTGATGCTGCTTTTTTCTCATTTTACTTTCTTATTATTATTGAGCGAGCGTCGGTGCTGCGGCACACCGGGAAAACAAGTCCCAGTGGAGTGGATCGTTTATTGATTTGCTCTGTGCATGCTTTTTTTCTATTATATGCTTCTGTTGAGCGCCCGAGCATTCCCCACTGTGGCTGAACCCACCGCCGTCCCCGACTGTCAGCCGACCATGCGGGGCGGAGTGGCGTGGCGACGCTCCTTTGCCGTGGCGTGCACATACACGCGCGCATGCTCCTTCTCTCCACGTCAACGCCCGCACACCACCACAGTCTGAAGGTGACGCTGTTGAAGGCACACAAGGAAGGAAACACGCCCACACAAGCAGTAATGTCTGGCTGGGCGCGTGCGCTGTCGCTCGCGGCCGTCCTGGTCGTCATGGCGTGCCTCGTCCCCGCGGCGACGGCGAGCCTGCATGCGGAGGAGACGCTGGCGTCGCAATTCGCAGAATTCAAGCAGAAGCATGGCAGGGTGTACGGGAGCGCCGCGGAGGAGGCGTTCCGCCTGAGCGTGTTCCGGGCGAACCTGTTTCTTGCGAGGCTGCACGCCGCGGCAAACCCACACGCGACCTTCGGCGTCACGCCCTTCTCGGACCTCACGCGCGAGGAATTCCGGTCCCGCTACCACAACGGCGCGGCGCACTTTGCGGCGGCGCAGGAGCGCGCGAGAGTGCCGGTGGACGTGGAGTTTGTTGGCGCGAGGAAGGCGCCGTGACAGCCGTCAAGAACCAGGGAGTGTGCGGCTCGTGCTGGGCCTTTGCCG
>NW_899519.1:0-892 GCF_000209065.1 Trypanosoma cruzi | reverse complement strand
ACGGCGAGGACTGCGAGCCGGGAAGATACACAAGCGGCGTCGGCCTCGTGGCAACCAGCAGGGAGTCCGTCACCGTCAGCACAGACCCCGCGGGATACGTGCCGCTCAGCACAAGCGCACCGTCCAGCGCCTCCACATCGCACACCGACAGCTCCACCGGCCCGCTCTCGTCGCTCACCGCCGCCCCCGCACCGCGCAGCGCTCCTCCGCCCATCACGTACAGCACGGCACCGTTCAGCAGCGACACGTCCTGCACAACGATCCGCACGCCGTCTCGCGCCATCCACGGCACGTAGAGCACAGGACTCACGCCGTCCAGCACAACGTGGCGCAGCGTCACCTCGCTCGCACCGGCAGGCACAACGAACACCGACTGCACCGTCACGCCCTCGCGGACAAACACGCTCGACGCGGTGCCCACAGCGGGCGGCAGCACGGGAGCTCCCACAGGCACGCACGCCTCGCCGTACCCGCCGCTGCCGCACACGCACACGCACACACCGTTCTTCATGCTCGCCGACGCCGTCCCGGGCGCGTAGCAGTGCGTGTCCCTGTCGCAGTCGTCGCACCCAACAACGTCGATGCTCCCAGCGTCGCCAAATCCAGCAGCAGCGTACTCCTCCGCCGTCGACAGGACACGTCCACCGGCGTCGTTGCAAGCCACCCTCACATGCGCCCCAGCCGAGAGCGACAGGCTCACCGAGACCATCCGCGGCAGCAGTGCTCGGTTGCGCACAAAGCTCAGCGTGCTCCCAGCAGCGGTCACGGCGCCAGCAGCGTAGAGCATCTCCCTCGAGACGCCGTCGTGCACGTTGCCCTTCACCAGCAGCATCGAGCCGCCATCCAGGCTCACCGTCGAATAAAACGCCACCGCGTATCCTCCGTCGACAAA
>NW_899518.1:0-892 GCF_000209065.1 Trypanosoma cruzi | reverse complement strand
ACCCACCGCCATTGCCGCACAGGAGACCGCAGTCACATCGCAGAGTCAGCACCACAATGTGCACCGCACCACCGTGCAGTGAACAATGGGCGGGACGCAGCCATGCATCGCCCCGCTACATTTTCCCACCCCTCAAGTCTTGCGTGCCCGCACAAAGCAGCAAAAAGAATCAGAGTGCACACAAACCCAATCAACCCCCTCACTCGCTGAAGCACATTATTCGCATGGAGTGGCATCCAAGCACACAGCAGCAGTAGCGGGCTGCATGGAATTCCCCTGCCAACCCTGCAAAGAGACACAACAACTCTGCGGAGTAAAAGTGACAGCCCTCGGTGTTGCCCGCAGTTCACATGGCTGGACAAGTTCCACGCACGCATAGTTCCAAACCCCTCGCTGCCCGAGTGCACATCAACTGAACAAGTAAAAAAAATACGTGCGCGCAAGATGGCATTTAAATACGTGAAAGCGTCAGCCTGTTTCCTTCGATGGCGTTGGCGAGCAATCCCACACAATCCAATCAAAGTGGCACGCCGGACAGGGAGGCGTCAGTTAATAAAAATAATTGCGCCAATGCAAAAAGCAGCAGGGATTTGGGTTTTGCACCCGACCTCGGGGGCGAAAGTGGCATGAGAGTGTGTAAGTGTGCAATACCTTTCGTGGGACGGTGCTCCCCAATCCCGCCGTGCCTTGAGATAAAAGAACAACAACAACAAAAAGGATGGCCATGGCGCAGCTCCACTCAGCGGAGGCAATCGAGGCAGACACGGGTGGGAACCAAAGACCATACAAAATAAAAAAGGGGTAATAACTCCTCCAAGCCACGGAATCGTGCAATGTTCATCCCTCTCCTTCTACATTGACGCCACCACGAGAGAACAAATGCAACAGACAC
>NW_899517.1:0-892 GCF_000209065.1 Trypanosoma cruzi | reverse complement strand
CCTATTTAGCACTCGATTCTGGAAATTTACATTGCGTTCCATTGATTTGGACGGTTGTTTTATGGAAGTTGTCTTGGCGATATGAGCTTGGGATTCTTGCACGTGCTGCATAATTGAGGAAGGGGCGTGTGGAAAATTATTCTTTCCCGATCTTATAAATCGTTACCAGAAGCATGGCTTTTTCAAGGCGCGGATCCACGTTGTCTGCCGATGCAGCCGATGAGAGGCGACACACACATGGAGTCCGCTGGAGAAACAACTTTTGAAGTGAGTTCAGGCCTTTTTTCACCCACCGAGTAAATTTCGATCTCTTTTCTCCTGCCCATAGATGCGGGTTTCTGCGAGAGACTTTTTTCTGTAATTGAATATCTATATGGGTGATGAAATCTCTTTTCCATCGCACCCCGCTATTTCCTTTGTACTATATATATGGAGAAAGAGAGAGAGGGAGGCTCTGTATTTAGTTTACGAATGGGAATGCGAACTGGAAAAGAAGATACTGTGACTTTATTTCTACGAAGTCCCCACAACCTTATTATTACTGCATGGTTTATTCTCCCTTTTCTGAGAAGCTTCCTTCTGCCCTTTAGGGGAAAGCATACAATCAAACATAACATGAACGAAATTATTACTCGCTTTTTTAGTTGTTCCCCACACTGTAAGCCTGAAGTTCTGTGCCGCATCCTTCATGACGTCGAGAATTTGTGTAACACCTTCCATTTCTACTGTCGTGACGCCACTTGGGGAGTGACACAACAGGAAAAACTTTGCATCTATGGTGGGCTTCCTATTACTATTAAGAAAAGCAACAGTGACCACACTTCTTTAACCCCAGACAGCCGTGAGCAGGCGCCACCACATCGTTATTCTTGCCCCTGCAGATATGGCTGAC
>NW_899516.1:0-892 GCF_000209065.1 Trypanosoma cruzi | reverse complement strand
TTTTCTTTTTTTTTTTTTCTTCTCTTTCTTCTTTTGTTTTTCTGCCGCGGTGAGCCAAAGTCTTTTCGCCCCCTCCCGGCTACAAGAGTGCCTGTGACTTCTCATTGGCCTCACCGCCCGGCGGAGGACATTATGTAAGGTGTGTGTAGGACGTTTGCTTTGGAAATGACCGGTGCTGAAGTCATGCGTCCCCTCTGGCTGTGGTGCTTCTTTGTGTTCAGAGGCGTGTTGGCGGAGCGACAGCGCAGGGAACTGACTTCTTCCCCATTTCCCAATATTTTTCTTTTATTATTATTACTATTATTATTTTTGCACTGCGACATCCCGTTAAAACGCGCCGAGGGTTTTGAAAGAAGTCTTTTTTCGGTGATGGCGGAGGCACCTGATAATAGGTTTTTCTTTTTTTCTCTTTTGTGGACGGACACCGAATGAATGTGCGGGTGTTTTACTTCCTTCTTGTTGGGCTCACTGGGGATGTGTCAGTGCTCTGGGGCGGTAGCTGTGTTGTGTCTTTGGGGTGGAGGCGGGTCTAGCCCGATTGCCTGTTTCTTCTTTTTGTTGCCTCTCTTGTTGCTTAGGATGTTTTACTCGGCTGCCCTCTCGCGGGATGGACCGGCCGTTCGTTTTTTCTTACCCCACTGCCACCGCCACCTCTGCGGTGTGAGTGCTGCCTCCGATGCTGACGGCCAGGGAAAACGCGGGCGCCGTGCTTGCAACGATCACTTCGCCTGCACCTGCGCTGCCCCAGATCCCACGGCCATTGTGCGGAGGGGAAGGAGTGCTGTGCGTGCGTGAGTGGAGCGTGCTCCGTGGGTGAGGCGGCGGCCGTATATCATCATTTCTGTGCCATGACTGTCTCAATCGGGCCCGCAAGAGCAGCACCGACGGCGGA
>NW_899515.1:0-892 GCF_000209065.1 Trypanosoma cruzi | reverse complement strand
AACTCCTCCAAGCAGCGGATAGTTCAGGGTTGTTTGGCGTCCAGTGTGTGAACACGCAAACAGACATTGAAAGAGAGTGTCTCTGACCACCACCATTCATAATTCGAAACAAAAATTTAGACCACAGCGTGTGGTGCAGCAGCCACTCGAAAACGATCCGCCGAGTGCAGCACCCATGTGGGCAAGATCTCGCGAAACTCCTCCAAGCAGCGGATGGTTCAGGGTTGTTTGGCGTCCAGTGTGTGAACACACAAACAGACATTGAAAGAGAGTGCCTCTGACCACCACCATTCATAATTCGAAAAAAACATTTAGACCACAACGTGTGGTGCAGCAGCCACTCGAAAACGATCCGCCGACTGCAGCACCCATGTGGGCAAGATCTCGCGAAACTCCTCCAAGCAGCGGATAGTTCAGGGTTGTTTGGCGTCCAGTGTGTGAACACGCAAACAGACATTGAAAGAGAGTGTCTCTGACCACCACCATTCATAATTCGAAACAAAAATTTAGACCACAACGTGCGGTGCAGCAGCCGCTCGAAAACGATCCGCCGACTGCAGCACCCATGTGGGCAAGATCTCGCGAAACTCCTCCAAGCAGCGGATAGTTCAGGGTTGTTTGGCGTCCAGTGTGTGAACACGCAAACAGACATTGAAAGAGAGTGTCTCTGACCACCACCATTCATAATTCGAAACAAAAATTTAGACCACAGCGTGTGGTGCAGCAGCCACTCGAAAACGATCCGCCGAGTGCAGCACCCATGTGGGCAAGATCTCGCGAAACTCCTCCAAGCAGCGGATAGTTCAGGGTTGTTTGGCGTCCAGTGTGTGAACACGCAAACAGACATTGAAAGAGAGTGCCTCTGACCACCACCATTCATAATTCGAAACAA
>NW_899514.1:0-892 GCF_000209065.1 Trypanosoma cruzi | reverse complement strand
CAGACGCGTCCACGTTATGCCGCATCTACGAGGGGCTTTTTGTCGTCTCGCCGCGTACGGATACTGTTGGGGGGGCGGAGCCTTTCCACCCCCAAAAGGAGAAACTGCGATAAATTTTTCAAGCAAAAAATCATCATCTCCACATCTCCAGAGGAGCATAATTAATGCTGCAGCTCGCACTGGATGCATGGTCTAACAGGCTCTGTGCATCTGAGCGGGTGTCACCGGCCATGAGCTCCTGCTGTGCGGGTGGTCGGTACGATGACCCAACGGTGGTGCCTGAAGCGTACGAAGATGCCGTCATGTCATGGAGCTTCTGCGTCTCCTCGTCGCTCTCCTCGTCATCGCGCAGCAGCGCCTCCAGCCCGCCACGCTGCGGCTCGCGCAGCTCCTGCCAGTGGCGGTCCTCCGCGTGCCACACAACGACACTGTACACAGTGATCGCAAGCACCACAGCGGTCAGCAGCAGCACGATCGCCGCGTACGCCCTCGCACCGCCGTCGCTCGGCGCAAGATGGTTGGCCGCGCTGACCACGCAGAGCACCGCAAGGAGCACAAAGCTCGCAGCGTACATCACCGTCAGGAAGGACGAGCGCATCATGTTCGTGAAGGCAACCACGCCCGCGCCCGCAAACAGCACAGCCGCCATGCAGAAGTACTGGACGTCGCAGCCTCCCACGGGCGGGTGCACAGCCGCAATCAGGCCCACCACACACAGCACCGACAGCTGGAACACGCACCAGTACACGCGGCTGCCCCTCATGTTCGTCAGCATGCCGCCGTACATCCGCTGCTGCGCCGCGGGGTGCCAATACCCGACGGGGTACAGCAGGCGCTCGTGCAGCGGCTTCCTCGAAAACTGCCAGTACCTCGTGAAGCTCGCGCCCGTGTG
>NW_899513.1:0-892 GCF_000209065.1 Trypanosoma cruzi | reverse complement strand
TCCGCTGCTTGGAGGAATTTTGCGAGCTCTTGCCCACACGGGTGCTGCACTCGGCTGATCGTTTTCGAGCGGCTGCTGCATCACACGTTGTGGTCCAAATTTTTGTTTCCGATTGTGAATGGTGGGAGTCAGAGGCACTCTCTGTCAATATCTGTTTGCGTGTTCACACACTGGACACCAAACAACCCTGAACTATCCGCTGCTTGGAGGAATTTCGCGAGCTCTTGCCCACACGGGTGCTGCACTCGGCTGATCGTTTTCGAGCGGCCGCTGCATCACACGTTGTGGTCCAAATTTTTGTTTCCGATTGTGAATGGTGGGAGTCAGAGGCACTCTCTGTCAATATCTGTTTGCGTGTTCACACACTGGACACCAAACAACCCTGAACTATCCGCTGCTTGGAGGAATTTCGCGAGCTCTTGCCCACACGGGTGCTGCACTCGGCTGATCGTTTTCGAGCGGCCGCTGCATCACACGTTGTGGTCCAAATTTTTGTTTCCGATTGTGAATGGTGGGAGTCAGAGGCACTCTCTGTCAATATCTGTTTGCGTGTTCACACACTGGACACCAAACAACCCTGAACTATCCGCTGCTTGGAGGAATTTTGCGAGCTCTTGCCCACACGGGTGCTGCACTCGGCTGATCGTTTTCGAGCGGCCGCTGCATCACACGTTGTGGTCCAAATTTTTGTTTCCGATTGTGAATGGTGGGAGTCAGAGGCACTCTCTGTCAATATCTGTTTGCGTGTTCACACGCTGGACACCAAACAACCCTGAACTATCCGCTGCTTGGAGGAATTTCGCGAGCTCTTGCCCATACGGGTGCTGCACTCGGCTGATCGTTTTCGAGCGGCAGCTGCATCACACGTTGTGGTCCAAATTTTTGTTTCCAA
>NW_899512.1:0-892 GCF_000209065.1 Trypanosoma cruzi | reverse complement strand
ATTGAAAGAGAGTGTCTCTGACTCCCGCCATTCATAATTCAAAACAAAAATTTAGACCACAACGTGTGGTGCAGCAGCCGCTCGAAAACGATCCGCCGACTGCAGCACCATTGTGGGCAAGAGCTCGCGAAATTCCTCCAAGCAGCGGATAATTCAGGGTTGTTTGGTGTCCAGTGTGTGAACACGCAAACATACATTGAAAGAGAGTGTCTCTGACTCCCGCCATTCATAATTCAAAACAAAAATTTAGACCACAGCGTGTGGTGCAGCAGCCGCTCGAAAACGATCCGCCGAGTGCAGCACCATTGTGGGCAAGAGCTCGCGAAATTCCTCCAAGCAGCGGATAATTCAGGGTTGTTTGGTGTCCAGTGTGTGAACACGCAAACATACATTGAAAGAGAGTGCCTCTGACTCCCGCCATTCATAATTCAAAACAAAAATTTAGACCACAGCGTGTGGTGCAGCAGCCGCTCGAAAACGATCCGCCGACTGCAGCACCATTGTGGGCAGGAGCTCGCGAAATTCCTCCAAGCAGCGGATAGTTCAGGGTTGTTTGGTGTCCAGTGTGTGCACACGCAAACATACATTGAAAGAGAGTGTCTCTGACTCCCGCCATTCATAATTCAAAACAAAAATTTAGACCACAGCGTGTGGTGCAGCAGCCGCTCGAAAACGATCCGCCGAGTGCAGCACCCTTGTGGGCAAGAGCTCGCGAAATTCCTCCAAGCAGCGGATAATTCAGGGTTGTTTGGTGTCCAGTGTGTGCACACGCAAACATACATTGAAAGAGAGTGCCTCTGACTCCCGCCATTCATAATTCAAAACAAAATTTAGACCACAGCGTGTGGTGCAGCAGCCGCTCGAAAACGATCCGCCGACTGCAGCACCCTTG
>NW_899511.1:0-892 GCF_000209065.1 Trypanosoma cruzi | reverse complement strand
CCGGGCAAATTCACGATGATTCGCGCGGCTTGTAGTGCTTTCGCCCACTCATCATAGTTGGCTACCTTTGGAATGGCACCGCAATCATGCCCCATCCAGAAGTAGGCGCAAAATGTCTCGGTGGCGGCGTTCCCTCCTTTGCCACACCGTAGATAATATACACATTCCTCCCATGCCCCCTCAAACTTCTCAACTCCGAGACGCACATTTCCTCATCGCTGCATCTTGTCACCGCTCTGGTGGTCTTGTCAGACACGCACGCACCTCGTCCACCAAAACAGTGGAATACCACTTGGAGTTTCTCGGCATCGCAGTGCAGCGGCTGGTAGAGGAGGTACGAGTCGGCAGCCACCGACTTCCCGATCCCGGGCGTCCCAATCAACAGACGCTGCTTGGGCTTACAGTCGGTCCCACCGTGAGGGCTGAGCCACGCGATTAGATCGCCCTTGACGATCTGCCACACTCGATCCACCTCACAGTTTGCAAAAACGTTCTTAGGAAGATCCTGTATCGTATGCCACGAGTACGGCCATCCCTTCTCCGAGGCAAGCACCATCAACACGGGAGGTGCCGCACCGGATTGCAACACACCGTCATCCTCTTCGATAGCGTCGTCAGCCTTCCTGTACGGCCATGACTGTTCTGGCTTCCCCTCACGCACCCCCATTCCCGTCCCCGTTTTCGTTCGCTCCACGCAGTCCGGAAGTTCCACCGCATGGCCCCGCCTCGCATTGTGCACAGACTCGTAGCATCCTTCCAGTTTCTCCGGTGCGCTCGTCGTCGTTGGTTTCCTCGCCTCCTCGGCAGCCGCGTCCAAGAAATGTTTAGTGGAGTTATGAACAGCTGCTTTTGCCTCCGCAGCAGCCAATGACCGCCCCGGTAGATTGTCGAC
>NW_899510.1:0-892 GCF_000209065.1 Trypanosoma cruzi | reverse complement strand
CCCTGGAGAACGAAAAAGACGTGTTTAGGATGCGCAGCCGCAGCGTGGTTACTACTGTAAGTCGTCATATATCTCTCGTACGGGGCCGCCGCTGCAACTTGGATAATTCGACACGTCGTGCTGTATCTAACGTCCGGGGCAGCCGCTGCAACTTGGATAATTCGACACGTCGTCCCGTATCTAACGTCCGGGGCAGCCGCTGCAACTTGGATAATTCGACACGTCGTGCTGTATCTAACGTCCGGGGCAGCCGCTGCAACTTGGATAATTCGACACGTCGTCCTGTATCTAGCGTCCGGGGCCACCGCCCTACCATTTTTTATTTCTTGCGGCGGCCAACCCCGGCAGTAAGGACAAAAAAAAGAATCGCGTTTTCTTTAATGTTTTTCCTGTTTGGGGGCGGGGATCTTTGTTTTCTATGATTGTCTCTTTTTTTTTGTCTGTTCCAGGTTGGTTTTGAGGACGCTTGATGTGCCTGCTGGGTGATCGCCGGCTTTTTTATTGGTGATTGCGTATTTTTGGCTTACCGGTGTGCCGCTCAGCGCCATTTTGTTTTACTTCTTTTCTGCTTATTGGGGCGTGTTGTTATTCGTCACGCGTCAGCACACACCGAGCAACATGTCAAAAAAAAAAAATGCAGGTTTTTTCCCCCCTCGCGAGGGCCTCGGCAGCCACAATCCTGTGCGTGCGTGCATTCTCAGCGTTTTAAGCACGGCATGTGTGTGCATGTGTGTGTGTGTTTGTCAGCGCCTATACTTGCAGAGCAGCTGTGCGCCACAAGAGAGTCTGAAGAAAGCAACGGCAGAGAGAGGCAGATAAGCACACACGCAAATTACTCATATCATCACACACACACACACGCAGCCGCGGAATGGGTGCACTCAACCACAAA
>NW_899509.1:0-892 GCF_000209065.1 Trypanosoma cruzi | reverse complement strand
CTGCAGGGCAGACCGTGCCACGCCGCCGTCAGCCGCGGCTGGGCGCAGGAGCTGGTGCGTCCCAGCACACCATGCGATCCTTTCTGGTTGGATGCGTCCACGGTGCGTTGCACCACGGCGGTGAGGCACTCGCACCGTGTCCGACCCCACTCGCCTCCACAGCCTGGAAGTGCGGCACGGCGACAGCCGCACAGCATCGCTCGTCCCACGCGTATCAGCGAAGGATACCTCTGTCCACCTGGCCGTCAGTCCAGCACCGCTACGGAGGATCGTTGGGTTCCGCGCACCCACACAGCACGAACGCCTCACACGTCTCCGTTATATTGAGGACGTGCGTGGCGCAGTATGCTCGGAAACCACACCTTCGTCAATACCTGGGAAGGCAGCGACGACCATTCCGCTGCCGGGAGATGCCGTCCTCAAGGAACTGCGACGCGTCCGCAGCCGCATGAGGATCTCCCCGGACCACATCCGCGCCCCTCTTGTTGATCACCGAGTTTTCGCCCGGGACACTGTGAGCCGCAGCGGGGTGGGCGTCTTCCAGCCACGGCACGCCAAGGACGCCCTGGACGGTGTCAGACGATCGGCCCTTGAAGCGGCCTGCGACCCTCTGGGACCGTATGACGCAGGTCGCTGGACGGACGGCTTGTTGTCTCTCGCTGAGCATGCATCTGTATCCGCGGCGCTGCCATTTGACTCCCCGGACAGCCGGGCTGCCTGTGGGGTCTCACCGCACAGCTGCTGGCAGCCCTGCATGCTCCTGCCGAGCGGAGTGTCCTGCCACTGAGCATGGCCTCGGACAGTTTTCAGTTCCCCGCCTGGCAGCAGCATCCCAATCGCCCACACGAGTTACTGTCGCCACAGACTCCCTCTCGGCGATGGAGTCACTCCG
>NW_899508.1:0-892 GCF_000209065.1 Trypanosoma cruzi | reverse complement strand
CGCGAGATCTTGCCCACAGGGTGCTGCAGTCGGCGGATCGTTTTCGAGCGGCTGCTGCACCACACGCTGTGGTCTAAATTTTTGTTTCGAATTATGAATGGTGGTGGTCAGAGACACTCTCTTTCAATGTCTGTTTGCGTGTTCACACACTGGACGCCAAACAACCCTGAACTATCCGCTGCTTGGAGGAATTTCGCGAGATCTTGCCCACATGGGTGCTGCACTCGGCGGATCGTTTTCGAGTGGCCGCTGCACCACACGTTGTGGTCTAAATTTTTGTTTCGAATTATGAATGGTGGTGGTCAGAGACACTCTCTTTCAATGTCTGTTTGCGTGTTCACACACTGGACGCCAAACAACCCTGAACTATCCGCTGCTTGGAGGAATTTCGCGAGATCTTGCCCACATGGGTGCTGCAGTCGGCGGATCGTTTTCGAGCGGCTGCTGCACCACACGCTGTGGTCTAAATTTTTGTTTCGAATTATGAATGGTGGTGGTCAGA
Organism: Trypanosoma cruzi; assembly: GCF_000209065.1. NCBI lineage: Eukaryota > Euglenozoa > Kinetoplastea > Trypanosomatida > Trypanosomatidae > Trypanosoma > Trypanosoma cruzi. The sequence continues at coordinate 390 of NW_899508.1, read as the reverse complement.
GACACTCTCTTTCAATGTCTGTTTGCGTGTTCACACACTGGACGCCAAACAACCCTGAACTATCCGCTGCTTGGAGGAATGTCGCGAGACCTTGCCCACAAGGGTGCTGCAGTCGGCGGATCGTTTTCGAGCGGCTGCTGCACCACACGCTGTGGTCTAAATTTTTGTTTCGAATTATGAATGGTGGTGGTCAGAGACACTCTCTTTCAATGTCTGTTTGCGTGTTCACACACTGGACGCCAAACAACCCTGAACTATCCGCTGCTTGGAGGAATTTCGCGAGACCTTGCCCACAAGGGTGCTGCAGTCGGATAATCGTTTTCGAGTGGCTGCTGCACCACACGCTGTGGTCTAAATTTCTGTTTCGAATTATGAATGGTGGTGGTCAGA
>NW_899507.1:0-892 GCF_000209065.1 Trypanosoma cruzi | reverse complement strand
CCAAGCAGCGGATAATTCCGGGTTGTTTGGTGTCCAGTGTGTGAACACGCAAACATACATTGAAAGAGAGTGCCTCTGACTCCCGCCATTCACAGTTGGAAACAAAAACATAGACCACAACGTGTGGTGCAGCAGCCGCTCGAAAACGATCCGCCGAGTGCAGCACCATTGTGGGCAGGAGCTCGCGAAATTCCTCCAAGCAGCGGATAATTCCGGGTTGTTTGGTGTCCAGTGTGTGAACACGCAAACATACATTGAAAGAGAGTGTCTCTGACTCCCGCCATTCACAGTTGGAAACAAAAACATAGACCACAGCGTGTGGTGCAGCAGCCGCTCGAAAACGATCCGCCGAGTGCAGCACCATTGTGGGCAGGAGCTCGCGAAATTCCTCCAAGCAGCGGATAGTTCAGGGTTGTTTGGTGTCCAGTGTGTGAACACGCAAACATACATTGAAAGAGAGTGTCTCTGACTCCCGCCATTCATAATTCGAAACAAAAACATAGACCACAACGTGTGGTGCAGCAGCCGCTCGAAAACGATCCGCCGAGTGCAGCACCCTTGTGGGCAGGAGCTCGCGAAATTCCTCCAAGCAGCGGATAGTTCAGGGTTGTTTGGTGTCCAGTGTGTGCACACACAAACATACATTGAAAGAGAGTGCCTCTGACTCCCGCCATTCATAATTCAAAACAAAAACATAGACCACAACGTGTGGTGCAGCAGCCGCTCGAAAACGATCCGCCGAGTGCAGCACCCTTGTGGGCAGGAGCTCGCGAAATTCCTCCAAGCAGCGGATAGTTCAGGGTTGTTTGGTGTCCAGTGTGTGCACACGCAAACATACATTGAAAGAGAGTGCCTCTGACTCCCGCCATTCATAATTCGAAACAAAAACATA
>NW_899506.1:0-892 GCF_000209065.1 Trypanosoma cruzi | reverse complement strand
TCGAAACAAAAACATAGACCACAACGTGCTGTGCAGCAGCCGCTCGAAAACGATCCGCCGACTGCAGCACCCCTGTGGGCAAGATCTCGCGACATTCCTCCAAGCAGCGGATAGTTCAGGGTTGTTTGGCGTCCAGTGTGGGAACACGCAAACAGACATTGAAAGAGAGTGCCTCTGACCACCACCATTCATAATTCGAAACAAAAACATAGACCACAACGTGCGGTGCAGCAGCCGCTCGAAAACGATCCGCCGACTGCAGCACCCCTGTGGGCAAGATCTCGCGACATTCCTCCAAGCAGCGGATAGTTCAGGGTTGTTTGGCGTCCAGTGTGGGAACACGCAAACAGACATTGAAAGAGAGTGCCTCTGACCACCACCATTCATAATTCGAAACAAAAACATAGACCACAACGTGCGGTGCAGCAGCCGCTCGAAAACGATCCGCCGACTGCAGCACCCCTGTGGGCAAGATCTCGCGACATTCCTCCAAGCAGCGGATAGTTCAGGGTTGTTTGGCGTCCAGTGTGGGAACACGCAAACAGACATTGAAAGAGAGTGCCTCTGACCACCACCATTCATAATTCGAAACAAAAACATAGACCACAACGTGTGGTGCAGCAGCCACTCGAAAACGATCCGCCGACTGCAGCACCCCTGTGGGCAAGATCTCGCGACATTCCTCCAAGCAGCGGATAGTTCAGGGTTGTTTGGCGTCCAGTGTGTGAACACGCAAACAGACATTGAAAGAGAGTGCCTCTGACCACCACCATTCATAATTCGAAACAAAAACATAGACCACAACGTGCGGTGCAGCAGCCGCTCGAAAACGATCCGCCGACTGCAGCACCCCTGTGGGCAAGATCTCGCGACATTCCTCCAAGCAGCGGAT
>NW_899505.1:0-892 GCF_000209065.1 Trypanosoma cruzi | reverse complement strand
GTCCAGTGTGTGAACACGCAAACAGACATTGAAAGAGAGTGTCTCTGACCACCACCATTCATAATTCGAAACAAAAATTTTGACCACAACGTGCGGTGCAGCGGCCGCTCGAAAACGATCCGGCGAGTGCAGCACCCCTGTGGGCAAGATCTCGCGAAATTCCTCCAAGCAGCGGATAGTTCAGGGTTGTTTGGCGTCCAGTGTGTGAACACGCAAACAGACATTGACAGAGAGTGCCTCTGACCACCACCATTCATAATTCGAAACAAAAATTTAGACCACAACGTGCGGTGCAGCAGCCGCTCGAAAACGATCCGGCGAGTGCAGCACCCCTGTGGGCAAGATCTCGCGAAATTCCTCCAAGCAGCGGATAGTTCAGGGTTGTTTGGCGTCCAGTGTGTGAACACGCAAACAGACATTGACAGAGAGTGCCTCTGACCACCACCATTCATAATTCGAAACAAAAATTTAGACCACAACGTGCGGTGCAGCATCCACTCGAAAACGATACGCCGACTGCAGCACCCATGTGGGCAAGATCTCGCGACATTCCTCCAAGCAGCGGATAGTTCAGGGTTGTTTGGCGTCCAGTGTGTGAACACGCAAACAGACATTGACAGAGAGTGCCTCTGACCACCACCATTCATAATTCGAAACAAAAATTTAGACCACAACGTGCGGTGCAGCAGCCGCTCGAAAACGATCCGGCGAGTGCAGCACCCCTGTGGGCAAGATCTCGCGAAATTCCTCCAAGCAGCGGATAGTTCAGGGTTGTTTGGCGTCCAGTGTGTGAACACGCAAACAGACATTTGAAGAGAGTGTCTCTGACCACCACCATTCATAAATTCGAAACAAAATTTTGACCACAACGTGCGGTGCAGCGGCCGCTCGA
>NW_899504.1:0-892 GCF_000209065.1 Trypanosoma cruzi | reverse complement strand
AGCGGCCGCTCGAAAACGATCCGCCGAGTGCAGCACCCTTGTGGGCAAGATCTCGCGAAACTCCTCCAAGCAGCGGATAGTTCAGGGTTGTTTGGCGTCCAGTGTGTGAACACGCAAACAGACATTGAAAGAGAGTGTCTCTGACCACCACCATTCATAATTCGAAACAAAAATTTAGACCACAACGTGCGGTGCAGCAGCCGCTCGAAAACGATCCGCCGACTGCAGCACCCTTGTGGGCAAGATCTCGCGAAATTCCTCCAAGCAGCGGATAGTTCAGGGTTGTTTGGCGTCCAGTGTGTGAACACGCAAACAGACATTGAAAGAGAGTGCCTCTGACCACCACCATTCATAATTCGAAACAAAAATTTAGACCACAACGTGCGGTGCAGCGGCCGCTCGAAAACGATCCGCCGACTGCAGCACCCTTGTGGGCAAGATCTCGCGAAACTCCTCCAAGCAGCGGATAGTTCAGGGTTGTTTGGCGTCCAGTGTGTGAACACACAAACAGACATTGAAAGAGAGTGTCTCTGACCACCACCATTCATAATTCGAAACAAAAATTTAGACCACAACGTGCGGTGCAGCGGCCGCTCGAAAACGATCCGGCGAGTGCAGCACCCCTGTGGGCAAGATCTCGCGAAATTCCTCCAAGCAGCGGATGGTTCCGGGTTGTTTGGCGTCCAGTGTGTGAACACGCAAACAGACATTGAAAGAGAGTGTCTCTGACCACCACCATTCATAATTCGAAACAAAAATTTAGACCACAACGTGCGGTGCAGCATCCACTCGAAAACGATCCGGCGAGTGCAGCACCCTTGTGGGCAAGATCTCGCGAAATTCCTCCAAGCAGCGGATAGTTCAGGGTTGTTTGGCGTCCAGTGTGTGAACA
>NW_899503.1:0-892 GCF_000209065.1 Trypanosoma cruzi | reverse complement strand
CTCCTGCTGGCATTGCTGGCACCGGTGGCACGACGGATTCCTCTTCTTCTGCGGCCTCGCGGGCGCCGGATCCCGCTCCCTCTGGTGAACTTCCAGGCGCTGCACATTCTGCTTCCGCTGCTTCTTCTGCTGCACCCGAATCCCCACCAGATACAAGGCCGACAGGAGGTGGCAGCCACTACTCCCATGATTCCCCAGTGGAGCTGCAGGAAGAGACTTCGGCTGCGCCACTGACTCAGTTTTCCCAGACCGGCGAGGACGGGAGTGCAGCGGAAGGCACCGAAGAGGACGCCGCCACAAGCACCAACGACACTGCTACCAGCGAAGGCAATACTACGACGGCAAGCATGCCGGCTCCTCTTTCCTCTGCGCCCACAACGAAGGCGCTGGAGAACCGTGTGGGAAATGACGCCTGCTTTCATGACACCCGTCTGCATGCCCGGCTGCTGCTTTTTCTGGCGGCGCTCACGTACGGGACACTTGGTTGAAAGATTGTATGTGGGCTATGCGTGCCAGCATCCAACCGCGGGCTTTGTGCGCTTCTTTTGTTTCTACGCAATAAATAAGGTAAAATGCTGAGCTTTTTAAAATTTGCTTCCGCTGCCCCGCCGTGTGTTCCTTGCTGCTCTCCGTATCCGCTACTTGGCACGTATCCCGGACACAGTCATATGCACGACACGCCCACAGCTGTTTGCGTGGACCATGTTTGTGTGTGAGTGCATGCGCGCTGGAGCCATACTGTGCAGCCCCTTTTTTTTTGTGCTTTACTTTTTCTACTTTTGATGCTTGCTTGCGTGTGTTTTGTTTTCACTTGTTTTTTGTGTTTTTGTTGCTGTTTACTTGCTGCGGGGCTGTGTGCGTTTTTTGCCCTTTCACTGATTCCAACTGTCTC
>NW_899502.1:0-892 GCF_000209065.1 Trypanosoma cruzi | reverse complement strand
CTCTGGCCATTCTCGCAGTCAACAATCATGAGAAGTGATCCCTCCCACTCGGTGACGCGGGGGTTAAGACATTCCGCAGGGGAAATGTCCTCAGAGAGCGCCCAGGCACTGCCGCTGTCCGTCGAGTAAATGATCATGGAGCAAACGTCTTCTGCCTCATTCACCGCCATAACAGGAAACACAAGCGTGCCATCCTCCATCACAACACCTGCGCCACCAGAAGCAATGAACTCCGTCCATTTCCCCTTGTGAAAAGCAGAAGAGATCCGTTTCGAGAGTGGTTTGGGGTCGCCCCATTTGATCCACTCTGCCTGCCACCCGTGGGATTCGCGACATCACCCACAACCAGTTTCGGTTCCAAGCCGCCCTCTCTCCAACGCACACCTTCGTAGGACACATCAGAGCCTCCCGCAAGAGGAAACACTCCGTGGCCCTTCGTGATTGTTGTGGGGCGGAGCACTACACCCAAACCCTCCTCTCCCTCCGCTGCTCCAGGCACAGTGTGTGCCCTCCATGTATCCTTTTTTACCTCACCAACAAGAGTGGACCAATTCCACGCAGAGTCAATGCACCCCGCAACCACATCAGAAGAAAAGAGCTTACTTAATTGACCACCTTGATATTCGGCATCCATGTGACCCTCGACGAAAGCAGCAATTACTCCACCAGCACTGACAGGAGAGGGTGAGGCAAACGAATCCCTCGTCGTAACTGGAACAATCCCATCCTTCGGCTGCACCAGCGTCGTCTGCAGCACAAGTAGATCGACTCCGTGCGGCAACTCAACATTTATTGAACCACTCATCCCATCATCAATGGGATCCCCTTTTGGCTCGGTGACAGGCGTGGCCTTCTTCGAATGGTGTCGGGACATCACTTCGATCGGATTGCT
>NW_899501.1:0-892 GCF_000209065.1 Trypanosoma cruzi | reverse complement strand
GACGCGTGACGAATAACAACACGCCCCAATAAGCAGAAAAGAAGTAAAACAAAATGGCGCTGAGCGGCACACCGGTAAGCCAAAAATACGCAATCACCAATAAAAAAGCCGGCGATCACCCAGCAGGCACATCAAGCGTCCTCAAAACCAACCTGGAACAGACAAAAAAAAAGAGACAATCATAGAAACCAAAGATCCCCGCCCCCAAACAGGAAAAACATTAAAGAAAACGCGATTCTTTTTTTTGTCCTTACTGCCGGGGTTGGCCGCCGCAAGAAATAAAAAATGGTAGGGCGGTGGCCCCGGACGTTAGATACAGCACGACGTGTCGAATTATCCAAGCTGCAGCGGTGGCCTCGGGCGTTAGATATATGACGACTTACCGTAGTAACCACGCTGCGGCTGCGCATCCTAAACACGTCTTTTTCGTTTTCCAGGGGACAACGCAAATGTGCTCGATTGTTCGAAGATCGACATTAATACTTTACGTGAAAAGGAGTCGCGCGACCGCATTTTTTTAGCTCAGTGGCAAACACGCTCACAATGTCATCCGGGGACGCGGGTTCGATTCCCGCAGAAGCCTAAGTTTTTTCCATTTTTTTTTTTTTGAATTCTTGTTTCATATTGCTTTTTAAACTTCTGGTTTGCAGGACGGTGTGCGAGTTCTGCAATCGCACTGATTCCATCTGTTTCGTGGTTTGTGCGGCTGCGGCTGCGGTGGTGGCCGCGTGAGAGTGAGTGTGAGAGAGCCATGCACCGCCCGCATACACACACTTCCTTCTCTCTCTGTGTGTGTGTCCCCTTGCATGGACTCTCGTCGTCGCCTCACCCCACGAAGCACACACAATAATGTGCCCATTGTATATATGCATGCACAACCATGCAGGCCCGT
>NW_899500.1:0-892 GCF_000209065.1 Trypanosoma cruzi | reverse complement strand
TTGACAGAGCAGGGGGCAAAGAATCCTTTTGCCACACTTCGCTACCTTCTTCGTTGTCGCTATGAACTTGCACAACTTCTTGGTTTTGAGAGCTATGCGGAGCAACAATTGCGGGGAACAATGCTGGGAAATCAACAAAGTGTCTGGCACTTTCTCTGTGGCATTGCCCACAAGTATCGTTCGGCCGCAGAGAAGGAATTGAACCTCATTCGACAGAATGTGGGTGAGGTACGCAATCGACAGAATATTACGGACGATACTCGGGCCCGCGTCGCACATTCGCTCCGTCGAGACGCCGAGCCTGCGAAGGCAGAAGAATATTTTTCCGTCGCCAATTGCATACGGGGAATTCAGTGCCTGTGCTCGGAGGTCTTTGGCCTACGACTGGAGGAAGTGCCGTTTGAGAGGGAGGAGGTGTTTAACCCGGACGCCAAGAAGTTTTACGTTTACGATGAGAACCGGGCATTTTTGGGCATTATTGTTCTGGATATGTATGCAAGCGATATGAAATACTGTCAGGCGGGGCACCTCACTCTGCAGTTGGGCTGTAAGCCCCATCAGAAGGCTCTCGCACGGGTAGGGCTGAAGCTCCCGGAACGGCAGTACCCAGTTGTTGTTTTGACCTGCAACGTGGGTGCCCTCACGCCGGCGCAACGGCTCCCCAATGGAAGATTTGATGACGAGTCCACCCTTATGCATCCAAGCGAAGTAACGACGGTTTTTCACGAGTTTGGCCATGCGATGCACACAATCTTTGGGCAAACAAAAGTGCAAAATTTGGCTGGAACACGCTCTAGTATTGACTTTGTGGAGACCTTTTCGCAACTATTTGAACATTTTTTGACCTCGCATGAATTTTTGCGGCTGTGGGCTCATCGCATCAACACACGGG
>NW_899499.1:0-892 GCF_000209065.1 Trypanosoma cruzi | reverse complement strand
GTTTTCTTTTTTGCTGCGGCGCCCGTTCGCTCGAAAAGCCCACCCACCGCCCGCCCCGGCTCGGTGAAAAAGCGACTGGCGGCGCGCGGTGGCGGAAGGAAGAAAAAAAGTGGGAAGGGTACGGCACCCCGGGTTCCAGCGCCATCACTGATCGCCGTACTAACGAGGCCTGTGGCCGCTTAACTTCACAAATCGGACGGGATGTGGTGCACTCGGCCAAGTATGGTCGTACCCGGCGACGCGCCACGCGATGTGCAACCGTTCGCCCGCCGTCGACAGGCAAAACACCGACGCCGCGGGAGATGATGAAAATAGGACGGAGGGGGGGGGGGGAATTAAGGCAGCCTTATCTCATAAATCTATTCTCCTCACTGACTCCAAAACGCATGGAAAATGAAGCTCCGCATTCCCTTTTCCGGATTTTGCCGCGAAGCCTCCGGACGCGTCGCTTCCCCACATTTGGCGCGGGAACTGCGTCAGCAGTTTTTCTTTTTTGCTGCGGCGCCCGCGCGCTCGAAAAGCCCACCCACCGCCCGCCCCGGCTCGGTGAAAAAGCGACTGGCGGCGCGCGGTGGCGGAAGGAAGAAAAAAAGTGGGAAGGGTACGGCACCCCGGGTTCCAGCGCCATCACTGATCGCCGTACTAACGAGGCCTGTGGCCGCTTAACTTCACAAATCGGACGGGATGTGGTGCACTCGGCCAAGTATGGTCGTACCCGGCGACGCGCCACGCGATGTGCAACCGTTCGCCCGCCGTCGACAGGCAAAACACCGACGCCGCGGGAGATGATGAAAATAGGACGGAGGGGGGGGGGGGAATTAAGGCAGCCTTATCTCATAAATCTATTCTCCTCACTGACTCCAAAACGCAGGAAAAGAAGCTCCGCATCTTC
>NW_899498.1:0-892 GCF_000209065.1 Trypanosoma cruzi | reverse complement strand
GAGAGATATATGACGACGAATCGAAGTATTCACGCTGCGGCTGCGGCCCCGTACGAGAGATATATGACGACGAATCGAGGTATCCACGCTGCGGCGGCGCACCCTAAACATGTCGCTTTCGTTTTCCAGGGGACAACGCAAATGTGCTCGATTGTTCGAAGATCGAACTTAACACCTTACGTGAAAATGGGTCGCGCGACCACATTTTTTTTAGCTCAGTGGCAAAACAAGCTCACAATTTCATCCGGGGTGCGGGTTCGAGCCCCGAAGAAGCCTAAGTTTTTTTCCTTTTTTTTTTGGAATTCTTGTTTCTTATTGCTTTTTAAACTTCTGGTTTGCAGGACGGTGTGCGAGTTCTGCAATCGCACTGATTCCATCAGTTTCGTGGTGTGTGCGGCTGCGGCTGCGGTGGTGGCCGCGTGAGAGTGAGTGAGAGAGCGCCATGCACCGCCCGCACACACACTCGTCTTTCACCCACTCTCTGTGTGTGTCCCCTTGCATGGACTCTCGCCCTCACCTCATCCCACGAAGCACACACATAATGTGCCCATTGTATATATTGCATGCACACCCATGCAGGCCCGTTGGTGCTCTCTTTTGCACGACACGCACCGCTGCCGTCCTGCCTGACTGCATGGGCGGAGCACCGTAACTGTTTCTGTTTTGTTTTTATTGCATTGAGTGGGCAACCTCTCTCTCTCTCCCCTGTGTGTGTGTTTTGCTTTACGGGAGCAATGAGAGTGTGTGCGCTGGTCGTCCCACGCTTCGGCTTTTTGTTTTGTTTTTCATTGTTTTGTGGTTGAGAGCACCCATTCCGCGGGCTGCGTGTGTGTGTTTGTGTGTGATGATATGAGTAATTTGTGCGTGTGATCTATCTGCCTCTCTCTGCCGT
>NW_899497.1:0-892 GCF_000209065.1 Trypanosoma cruzi | reverse complement strand
GGGAGAAGTCGACGTAATAAATAAAGCGCGAAGAAAAAATCCACTGAACGGGCATCCACCGCAGAGGGCGAAGGGGAGTAATAAATTAATCAGGCCGCTGAGTCTTAAAGAAATAAATAAAAGGGGGGGGAGGGGCGGGGAAATAAAAGAAGAAGTGGTTGACACTCGAAAATTGTAGGGGAACACTCCGCGAAGCGATAGGAAAAGGAGGGTGTTAGGGATAGAAATAAAAGTAAACGAGACACACACACACGCACACAGGAAGGAAGGCAAAGAAAGAGGAAGAAGAAGAAGAAGAAAAAAAAGACAGTTGGTGAACACCAGGAGGAGCGGCGCCCCGACAAGAATTGAGAAAGGAGTGTACATTGAGTTTATTTTCTGTTGACTCTTATTTTTATTATTCGTCTTCTTTTTGTTGGGGGCCTTTTTGCCTTTTCCCCTGCGCGTTGTTGACATCTTGTGGGGACTCAACGATGATTCCGAAGAATAACATAATTTGTGAGGTGCGCCTGCTGCAGCGGCGTCACTGGTCGACGTGGGTGACAGTGTGGCCTTTTGTGGTGCTCTACGCGGTATCCTTCGCGCTCTACATGGATCCTGAATTGGTGTGGGACCGTATGACGTATCTTGTGCACTCGACTTACATCGACTTCTTTCACGCTATCTGTACCCCTGTGCTGCTCTTTCTGCATGGCTTCTTGTCCCTCTTCACCATATGGTCCGTGCGCTTCCGCTCGATGATTCTCTTCAAAACCGTGACTCGGGAACATATGGAGTCGGCTACTCACATTCTTGTCTGCACGCATGAACACAAGGGGGAGTCCGAGATTGTGCCGCTTATTCAGGCTTCTGAGGATCATCCGATTCATTTTGTTTTTCAGGAGCGGAAGTG
>NW_899496.1:0-892 GCF_000209065.1 Trypanosoma cruzi | reverse complement strand
CGTCGTAGATGATGCCGGAGATGCGCTTCACGCCGCCACGGCGCGCCAGGCGGCGGATGGACCCGCGGGTGATTCCACGGACGTTCTCGCGCAGGATCTTCTTCTGGCGCTTCTGCGTCCCCTTCGCCTCGCCGCTCTTCTTGCCCTTCGCCATCTTGCTGTGTTTGCTTAGCTGTGTGCTTGGTTGCTTGGTTCTGCGCGGTGTGTGAGAGCGAGGGGCAAAAAGAAAGGAAAAAAAGGAGAGAAAGAGAGAGAAGGTGCAGCTGGACGCCCATGAGGACTGGTGATCACAGAGGGGAGCGTGCCTCACTGCACACGCACACACACACATGTGTATATATATATATATCTACGTGTGGCCGTCAGCCGAGCAGCCCCAAGTGTCTTGCTCCCTTCCTATCACCGTTGCTAATCTATCTATAGTTGCGGGGGCATGGCGTTGCCGCCAGTCCACCCGCCGCGACTGATGCCTCTAACATGTGGGTCCTCACGCGTAGCCGTACAGGATCTTGCCGCGCTTGCGCAGCGCGTTCACGACGTCCACGGCCGTGACGGTCTTCTTGCGGGAGTACTCCGTGTACGCCGTGGCGTCGCGCACGACGCCCTCCACGAACGACTTGATCACGCCACGCACCTCGTCGTAGATGATGCCGGAGATGCGCTTCACGCCGCCACGGCGCGCCAGGCGGCGGATGGACCCGCGGGTGATTCCACGGACGTTCTCGCGCAGGATCTTCTTCTGGCGCTTCTGCGTCCCCTTCGCCTCGCCGCTCTTCTTGCCCTTCGCCATCTTGCTGTGTTTGTTTAGCTGTGTGCTTGGTTGCTTGGTTCTGCGCGGTGGTGAGAGCGAGGGGCAAAAAGAAAGGAAAAAAAGGAGAGAAAGAGACTTCCA
>NW_899495.1:0-892 GCF_000209065.1 Trypanosoma cruzi | reverse complement strand
CCGGCTACATGCTGTTCTCCGGTTTATGCATCTTGGCGCGGGCCTGGCGGCAGGCATCGCATCCCTCGCCGCCGGTTACGCCATTGGCATTGTCGGTGATATTTGCTGCTATGCGTATGCCAAGACGGAAAAGATTTTTGTTCCAATGATTCTTATGCTTATCTTTGCCGAGGCCCTCGGCCTGTACGGCCTCATTATTGCCCTGTTGATGAACAACCGTGCCGCGGCGGTCACCACGACATGTGTGTAGCACTGAACGTTGTTATTGTTGGAATTTGAGGGGACGTAAGATGTGTTGGGGCCGTCGACCATTTGAGGAAGGAATCACGACAGTAAATAGGCAGTAGAACCAAACCAGCACCATGAGTGGCCTCGACGTTTGTGTGTGTGTGGATGACGAGCACTGTTGTGTTGGTGGGGGCCTGTCATGGGCTTCTTTTTTTGGTTTTGTGTCGTTGCGAAGTCTTTTCCTTTAGCCATTTTGGTGCCTTTTTCCTTTTCTTTTTGGTTTCTGTGAGCAGCACTCCGCACAGACGAAGGGAAAGAGGAATTGGTGTTTCTGCGGGGACAGTAGCCGGTAAGAACGAACACGTCGGTTGGTTTTTGGATCTCGCTGTAAATATGCCCTGCACGCCCACGAATACAAAGTTGGCCCCCGCCGCGTCTGCTTGGAAGTCTGACGCTCCTGTCATGCAGGGGGGTGTCGAGTCGCAGTCAGCTCGGTGGTTTCGCTGGCGACCGACGGACGCGGCGTGTCTTGAGCGTAGCGAGGCCCTTATGTTGGAAGGCGTCCGGTGCCATCAGGAGTTCGTTGCAGGGCTCAACACGATATCAAACGTAGAGTTTAGGAGGGGCACTGTTGCTGGTGACGGGGGGGAGGGATGTCATGCTT
>NW_899494.1:0-892 GCF_000209065.1 Trypanosoma cruzi | reverse complement strand
GGTCAAAGTTCACGGCAGCAGCAAATGGACGACCATCATCCAGCAGGAAGCACGGTCCCGCCCATGCGCTTGGACCAGAAGTCGGAAACCCGTTGGCGTAGATAATCATGTCGGCGTCAGCCACACCCACGGTGTGGTGCTTGTGTGGGATGGTGAAGTTATTGCACATCCCCAGACCGGTTCGAGGAATGAGGACGGGGCGCGTCACGGGCCTCACGGAGAGACGCTCCGCGTGCAGTTGAATGGCGGCGGGGAGAGTTTGCCTCAGAATAATGTTCCTCCTCTCCTCCGTCAACACGTCGTCCGCCTCACATGTTATTGCGCGGCCAAAGTGGTCAATGCGCAGATCCCCCGCCGCAGTGCAGTGCCTCAACGGATTGTGCATGTCCTCCGCGGACACCCTGATGCGGATCGGAGCCCAGCCATCGTCCCCATCCTCGCTGGCGGCGGTGTACGCCTGCACGGCGCCCTGTCCCCGGCGCGGCACCTCACGCACCACCGCAGTCGGCAGCCGGCCGTATTTCTTCATCATCGCGTCAAACCCACAGCGGTGCTTCACTGCACGATCGGCGGCAACGCAAACACCGGCGCAACACACCACCATCATGAGCCACGGCAGCAGCAGTGGCAGCAGCGGCGCGGTGTGGCGTGGCTGGCGCATGGCTTCGGTACAATTTGTCTGTTCCTGAGGTGCGGGCAGCAGCAGTGGTATTAGTGGTGGTGGTGGTAGCACAGGCCTTGTCTGCGGGAGGAGAAGCAGAAGGAAAGAGGAACAGAGGGAGAAAGAGACGCTGCAGCCACAAGAGAGAAGGAGGGGCAGCACCACAAATTACCGCAGCCCACGCACAGACAACAACAAAAAACAGACACAGCCTCCAAATAAAGCCGAAGC
>NW_899493.1:0-892 GCF_000209065.1 Trypanosoma cruzi | reverse complement strand
GCTTCGAACACGCTGGAGCAAAACGTCGCCAAAGGCAGCCATAGGTGTCAATACACCGAAGCCCAGCGTGCCTTCCTTGGCCATCTGCAGCGCACTGAGAGCACATTCGGCGACGTAAATGCCGCTTGCCGTGTACACGTCTCTTGTGTCCGAGAGAAAGACCCTCCGCAGGACCTTTCCAGACTTGTCGGTGGCAACAAAAATGCACTTGTACCACAACCCCTCTCTCTGCGATTGTGTGGGACCGGTTCCAGCCGGAGGCAGCCAATTTTCGGCGACGTAGCGACGGAGAAAAGGAACGGCAAGGACCGCCGTCATCATGTACTTCGTGATGGTTGCGCCAACAACAGCTCCCAAAGTCCCCTCAATCGCCTCCACGTACGTGCCACCGTAGCCAAGCAAAGCGTTCGTGCGACGCACAATGCGTTCGTTGGTGGCAGACATCGAAGACGGCCCCGTCAGCCTCCTCTCCGAGAAGTCGTACCACACACCTCTCCGCGCAGGAGCTGTAGGGGGCCGTGGAGCGTCTTTCGGGAGCAGGCTGTAAGGATCCTTGTCTTCCAAACCACACGACTCATGCGCCGCCATAACAGAGCGTGCCGTGCCACCCGACATCCCGTCACGCGCCATCTGGTAAAACGCCTTTACTTCCGCCACTTCTGAACCGAGCCCTTGACGCACAAAGTAGTTGCCCAAATCTCCAGGGACGCTGCCAAACCCGCAGCAGGACACCAGAGCAACGCCCTGCTTCTTTGCCTCCTCGTGAAATTTCTCAATAACCTGACGGACAAAATTATACTCACCCGTCGAGTCCACGTAATGCGTCTGGCAGCGGACGCAAGCCTCCACAACGGGCATCCCAAAGTATGTGAAGGGACCGGCGCATGAAATG
>NW_899492.1:0-892 GCF_000209065.1 Trypanosoma cruzi | reverse complement strand
TTCACGCTGGACGATCCCACGTCGTACGCCGAACGCATCCACCGCATGATCAAGCTTGGCCTCTCGCTGGACGACGAAGACAACGGCAATGAAGAAGCGGAGCCCGCTGCCGCCGTTCCCGCGGAGCCCGTTGCTGGCACATCGAGCATGGAGCAGGTTGACTAGAGGTGCTGCATTTGCCGTGGGCTTTCCTTCCTCCTTTCTTTTTCTTTTTCTTTTTCTTTTGTGCCCTGCTTTCTCCTATTCTGTGATGCACTGGGGCTTCCTAACAGGAAATTCTTTCCCACCCACACTATTATTATTATTATTATTATTATTATTATTATTATTATTATTACTATTATTATTATTATTATTATTATTTGGCTCGGTAAGGGAATAAAAAGAAGGCAACAGGGTGGATGCCTGGTGGAGGGCAGAAAGGGGGTTCCCTCTCACCACTGCTGCTGCGCCGCAACTTTGCGCCACACACTCCGCGTTTTGTTCTTTCTCTTTGTATATCCTTCTCTCTTTCCCCTCGCATTTCTCTTTCTCTGTATTGCCACCAGAAGATAAGCACAACTTTCGTAACACGACAACATCAGCATTTCGCGTAAGGCATACACAAGAAAGACAGGCATATACACACACACACACACACGTGTTAGAGACCCTAAGAACAAGAAACTCGCAAAGATGACCGAGACATTCGCATTCCAGGCTGAGATTAATCAGCTAATGTCTCTCATAATTAATACCTTCTATTCCAACAAGGAAATTTTCCTGCGTGAATTGATCAGCAACTCGTCCGATGCGTGCGACAAGATCCGCTACCAGAGCCTGACGAACCAGGCGGTGCTGGGTGACGAGTCCCACCTTCGTATCCGCGTGATCCCCGACAAGGCAAACAAGA
>NW_899491.1:0-892 GCF_000209065.1 Trypanosoma cruzi | reverse complement strand
GCCCCAATAAGCAGAAAAGAAGTAAAACAAAATGGCGCTGAGCGGCACACCGGTAAGCCAAAAATACGCAATCACCAATAAAAAAGCCGGCGATCACCCAGCAGGCACATCAAGCGTCCTCAAAACCAACCTGGAACAGACAAAAAAAAAGAGGCAATCATAGAAAACAAAGATCCCCGCCCCCAAACAGGAAAAACATTAAAGAAAACGCGATTCTTTTTTTTGTCCTTACTGCCGGGGTTGGCCGCCGCAAGAAATAAAAAATGGTAGGGCGGTGGCCCCGGACGCTAGATACGGGACGACGTGTCGAATTATCCAAGTTGCAGCGGCTGCCCCGGACGCTAGATACGGCACGACGTGTCGAATTATCCAAGTTGCAGCGGCTGCCCCGGACGTTAGATACAGCACGACGTGTCGAATTATCCAAGCTGCAGCGGTGGCCTCGGGCGTTAGATATATGACGACTTACAGTAGTAACCACGCTGCGGCTGCGCATCCTAAACACGTCTTTTTCGTTTTCCAGGGGACAACGCAAATGTGCTCGATTGTTCGAAGATCGACATTAATACTTTACGTGAAAAGGAGTCGCGCGACCGCATTTTTTTAGCTCAGTGGCAAACACGCTCACAATGTCATCCGGGGACGCGGGTTCGATTCCCGCAGAAGCCTAAGTTTTTTCCATTTTTTTTTTTTTGAATTCTTGTTTCATATTGCTTTTTAAACTTCTGGTTTGCAGGACGGTGTGCGAGTTCTGCAATCGCACTGATTCCATCTGTTTCGTGGTTTGTGCGGCTGCGGCTGCGGTGGTGGCCGCGTGAGAGTGAGTGTGAGAGAGCCATGCACCGCCCGCATACACACACTTCCTTCTCTCTCTGTGTGTGTGTCCCCTGCA
>NW_899490.1:0-892 GCF_000209065.1 Trypanosoma cruzi | reverse complement strand
AACGGCAGAGAGAGGCAGATAAGCACACACGCAAATTACTCATATCATCACACACACACACACGCAGCCGCGGAATGGGTGCACTCAACCACAAAATCAAAAAGAAAAACAAAACAAAAAGCCGAAGCGTGGGACTACCAGCGCACACACACTCTCATTGCTCCCGTAAAGCAAAACACACACACAGGGAGAGAGAGAGAGGTCGCCCACTCAATGCAATGAAAACAAAACAGAAACAGTTACGGTGCTCCGCCCATGCAGCCAGGCAGGACGGCAGCGGTGCGTGTCGTGCAAAAGAGAGCACCAACGGGCCTGCATGGGTGTGCATGCATATATACAATGGGCACATTATTGTGTGTGCTTCGTGGGGTGAGGCGACGACGAGAGTCCATGCAAGGGGACACACACACAGAGAGAGAAGGAAGTGTGTGTATGCGGGCGGTGCATGGCTCTCTCACACTCACTCTCACGCGGCCACCACCGCAGCCGCAGCCGCACAAACCACGAAACAGATGGAATCAGTGCGATTGCAGAACTCGCACACCGTCCTGCAAACCAGAAGTTTAAAAAGCAATATGAAACAAGAATTCAAAAAAAAAAAAAAATGGAAAAAACTTAGGCTTCTGCGGGAATCGAACCCGCGTCCCCGGATGACATTGTGAGCGTGTTTGCCACTGAGCTAAAAAAATGCGGTCGCGCGACTCCTTTTCACGTAAAGTATTAATGTCGATCTTCGAACAATCGAGCACATTTGCGTTGTCCCCTGGAAAACGAAAAAGACGTGTTTAGGATGCGCAGCCGCAGCGTGGTTACTACTGTAAGTCGTCATATATCTAACGCCACGAGGCCACCGCTGCAGCTTGGATAATTCGACACGTCGTGCTGTATCTAG
>NW_899489.1:0-892 GCF_000209065.1 Trypanosoma cruzi | reverse complement strand
GAGAGTGCACGAAAGGAATTTAAGGGACGCAAAACATGTCTGACGCTGCCGTTCCGCCCAAGAAGGCCTCGCCGAAGAAGGCCGCGCCGAAGAAGGCAGTGGCTAAGAAGACTGCCGCCAAGAAGACTGCTAAGAAACCAGCCGTGAAGAAGCCTGCTGCGAAGAAGAGGGCCGCCCCCAAGAAGAAGCCTGCAGCAGCCAAGAAGGCTGTTACCAAGAGTGCCAAGAAGCATGCGGCAAAGAAGGCACCCAAGAAAGCCGTGAAGAAGGCGCCGAAGAAGTAGGGATTTATTTTGGCTCAACCGTGCGTTCTCGCGATCCGTGTCGCTGGCGCACCTGGTAGATAACGATATGAACTTGTCACCGGTGGAGACGACGTCATGCCCGTTTTTCCATTACTAGAACTCTTGTTTCGTTTTTATTTTTGTTTGTTTTTGTTTCTCATCCCCAGTGCTGGGGGCTGCTGCAGCCCTTCTTCCGTGTGTGCATTCGCGACGGTGCTGTGGAAAAGCACTATAGAGAACCTGAAGGGCGTGTTTGTGGTGGTCTGTCCTTTGTGCCCATTCTTCTCAGCGTGTTGTTTTGGTGCGATTTCTCGTGCCGCGTGCTGTCCGCTCACTGCTCCTCCTGCCCCTTCCCTGTGTGTTGTCTTTGTGTTTGGTGAAGATCCTGCTGAGAGTGCACGAAAGGAATTTAAGAACGCAAAACATGTCTGACGCTGCCGTTCCGCCCAAGAAGGCCTCGCCGAAGAAGGCCGCGCCGAAGAAGGCCGCGCCGAAGAAGGCAGTGGCTAAGAAGACTGCCGCCAAGAAGACTGCTAGGAAACCAGCCGTGAAGAAGCCTGCTGCGAAGAAGAGGGCCGCCCCCAAGAAGAAGCCTGCAGCAGCCAAGA
>NW_899488.1:0-892 GCF_000209065.1 Trypanosoma cruzi | reverse complement strand
CTGTTTGCGTGTTCACACACTGGACGCCAAACAACCCGGAACTATCCGCTGCTTGGAGGATTTCGCGAGCTCTTGCCCACAGGGGTGCTGCACTCGCCGGATCGTTTTCGAGTGGCTGCTGCACCGCACGCTGTGGTCTAAATTTTTGTTTCGAATTATGAATGGTGGTGGTCAGAGACACTCTCTTTCAATGTCTGTTTGCGTGTTCACACACTGGACGCCAAACAACCCTGAACTATCCGCTGCTTGGAGGAATTTCGCGAGCTCTTGCCCACAGGGGTGCTGCACTCGCCGGATCGTTTTCGAGTGGCTGCTGCACCGCACGCTGTGGTCTAAATTTTTGTTTCGAATTATGAATGGTGGTGGTCAGAGACACTCTCTTTCAATGTCTGTTTGCGTGTTCACACACTGGACGCCAAACAACCCGGAACTATCCGCTGCTTGGAGGAATTTCGCGAGCTCCTGCCCACAGGGGTGCTGCAGTCGGCGGATCGTTTTCGAGTGGCTGCTGCACCACACGCTGTGGTCTAAATTTTTGTTTCGAATTATGAATGGTGGTGGTCAGAGACACTCTTTTTCAATGTCTGTTTGCGTGTTCACACACTGGACGCCAAACAACCCTGAACTATCCGCTGCTTGGAGGAATTTCGCGAGCTCCTGCCCACAGGGGTGCTGCAGTCGGCGGATCGTTTTCGAGTGGCTGCTGCACCACACGCTGTGGTCTAAATTTTTGTTTCGAATTATGAATGGTGGTGGTCAGAGACACTCTCTGTCAATGTCTGTTTGCGTGTTCACACACTGGACGCCAAACAACCCGGAACTATCCGCTGCTTGGAGGAATTTCGCGAGCTCCTGCCCACAGGGGTGCTGCACTCGCCGGATCGTTTTCGAG
>NW_899487.1:0-892 GCF_000209065.1 Trypanosoma cruzi | reverse complement strand
ATATATATATATACACATGTGTGTGTGTGCGTGTGCAGTGAGGCACGCTCCCTTCTGTGATCACCAGTCCTCATGGGCGTCCAGCTGCACCTTCTCTCTCTTTCTCTCCTTTTTTCCTTTCTTTTTGCCCCTCGCTCTCACACACCGCGCAGAACCAAGCAACCAAGCACACAGCTAAACAAACACAGCAAGATGGCGAAGGGCAAGAAGAGCGGCGAGGCGAAGGGGACGCAGAAGCGCCAGAAGAAGATCCTGCGCGAGAACGTCCGTGGAATCACCCGCGGGTCCATCCGCCGCCTGGCGCGCCGTGGCGGCGTGAAGCGCATCTCCGGCATCATCTACGACGAGGTGCGTGGCGTGATCAAGTCGTTCGTGGAGGGCGTCGTGCGCGACGCCACGGCGTACACGGAGTACTCCCGCAAGAAGACCGTCACGGCCGTGGACGTCGTGAACGCGCTGCGCAAGCGCGGCAAGATCCTGTACGGCTACGCGTGAGGACCCACTTGTTAGAGGCATCAGTCGCGGCGGGTGGACTGGCGGCAACGCCATGCCCCCGCAACTATAGATAGATTAGCAACGGTGATAGGAAGGGAGCAAGACACTTGGGGCTGCTCGGCTGACGGCCACACGTAGATATATATATATATATATATACACATGTGTGTGTGTGCGTGTGCAGTGAGGCACGCTCCCCTCTGTGATCACCAGTCCTCATGGGCGTCCAGCTGCACCTTCTCTCTCTTTCTCTCCTTTTTTTCCTTTCTTTTTGCCCCTCGCTCTCACACACCGCGCAGAACCAAGCAACCAAGCACACAGCTAAACAAACACAGCAAGATGGCGAAGGGCAAGAAGAGCGGCGAGGCGAAGGGGACGCAGAAGCGCCAGAAGAAGA
>NW_899486.1:0-892 GCF_000209065.1 Trypanosoma cruzi | reverse complement strand
AAAGCTGTTAATAAGAGTGCCAAGAAGCATGCGGCAAAGAAGGCACCCAAGAAAGCCGTGAAGAAGGCGCCGAAGAAGAAGTAGGGATTTATTTTGGTTCAACCGTGCGTTGTCGCGATCCATGTCGCTGGCGCACCTGGTAGATAACGATATGAACTCGTCACCGGTGGAGACGATGGCATGCCCGTTTTTCCATTACTAGAACTTTTGTTTTGTTTTTATTTTTGTTTGTTTTTGTTTCTCATCCCCAGTGCTGGGGGCTGCAGCAGCCCTTCTTCCGTGTGTGCATTCGCGACGGTGCTGTGGAAAAGCACTATAGAGAACCTGAAGGGCGTGTTTGTGGTGGTCTGCCCTTTGTGCCCATTCTTCTCACCGTGTTGTTTTGGTGCGATTTCTCGTGCCGCGTGCTGCCCGCTCACTGCTCCTCCTGCCCCTTCCCTGTGTGTTGTCTTTGTGTTTGGTGAAGATCCTGCTGAGAGTGCACGAAAGGAATTTAAGAACGCAAAACATGTCTGACGCTGCCGTTCCGCCCAAGAAGGCCTCGCCGAAGAAGGCAGCGGCTAAGAAACCTGCCGCCAAGAAGACTGCTAAGAAACCAGCCGTGAAGAAGCCTGCTGCGAAGAAGAGGGCCGCCCCCAAGAAGAGGCCTGCAGCAGCCAAGAAAGCTGTTAATAAGAGTGCCAAGAAGCATGCGGCAAAGAAGGCACCCAAGAAAGCCGTGAAGAAGGCGCCGAAGAAGAAGTAGGGATTTATTTTGGTTCAACCGTGCGTTGTCGCGATCCATGTCGCTGGCGCACCTGGTAGATAACGATATGAACTCGTCACCGGTGGAGACGATGGCATGCCCGTTTTTCCATTACCAGAACTTTTGTTTTGTTTTTATTTTTGTTTG
>NW_899485.1:0-892 GCF_000209065.1 Trypanosoma cruzi | reverse complement strand
CAACCCTGAACTATCCGCTGCTTGGAGGATTTTCGCGAGCTCTTGCCCACACGGGTGCTGCACTCGGCTGATCGTTTTCGAGCGGCCGCTGCATCACACGTTGTGGTCCAAATTTTTGTTTCCGATTGTGAATGCTGGGAGTCAGAGGCACTCTCTGTCAATATCTGTTTGCGTGTTCACACACTGGAGAACAAACAACCCTGAATTATCCGCTGCTTGGAGGAATTTCGCGAGCTCTTGCCCACACGGGTGCTGCACTCGGCTGATCGTTTTCGAGCGGCTGCTGCATCACACGTTGTGGTCTAAATTTTTGTTTCCAATTATGAATGGTGGGGGTCAGAGACGCTCTCTGTCAATATCTGTTTGCGTGTTCACACACTGGACACCAAACAACCCTGAACTATCCGCTGCTTGGAGGAATTTCGCGAGCTCTTGCCCACACGGGTGCTGCACTCGGCTGATCGTTTTCGAGCGGCTGCTGCATCACACCTTGTGGTCTAAATTTTTGTTTCCAATTATGAATGATGGGGGTCAGAGGTACTCTCTGTCACTATCTGTTTGCGTGTTCACACACTGGACACCAAACAACCCTGAATTATCCGCTGCTTGGAGGAATTTCGCGAGCTCTTGCCCACACGGGTGCTGCACTCGGCTGATCGTTTTCGAGCGGCTGCTGCATCACACCTTGTGGTCTAAATTTTTGTTTCCAATTATGAATGATGGGGGTCAGAGATGCTCTCTGTCAATATCTGTTTGCGTGTTCACATACTGGACACCAAACAACCCTGAACTATCCGCTGCTTGGAGGAATTTCGCGAGCTCTTGCCCACACGGGTGCTGCACTCGGCTGATCGTTATCGAGCGGCTGCTGCATCACACGTTGTGGTCTAAA
>NW_899484.1:0-892 GCF_000209065.1 Trypanosoma cruzi | reverse complement strand
GTGGGTGAAAGACGAGTGTGTGTGCGGGCGGTGCATGGCGCTCTCTCACTCACTCTCACGCGGCCACCACCGCAGCCGCAGCCGCACACACCACGAAACTGATGGAATCAGTGCGATTGCAGAACTCGCACACCGTCCTGCAAACCAGAAGTTTAAAAAGCAATAAGAAACAAGAATTCCAAAAAAAAAAGGAAAAAAACTTAGGCTTCTTCGGGGCTCGAACCCGCACCCCGGATGAAATTGTGAGCTTGTTTTGCCACTGAGCTAAAAAAAATGTGGTCGCGCGACCCATTTTCACGTAAGGTGTTAAGTTCGATCTTCGAACAATCGAGCACATTTGCGTTGTCCCCTGGAAAACGAAAGCGACATGTTTAGGGTGCGCCGCCGCAGCGTGGATACCTCGATTCGTCGTCATATATCTCTCGTACGGGGCCGCAGCCGCAGCGTGAATACTTCGATTCGTCGTCATATATCTCTCGTACGGGGCCGTCGCCGCAGCGTGGATACATCGATTCGTTGTCATGTATCTCTCGTTCGGGGCGGACCGCCGCAACTTGGATAATTCGACACGTCGTCATGTATCTCTCGTCCGGGGCAGCCGCTGCAACTTGGATAATTCGACACGTCGTCATGTATCTCTCGTCCGGGGCCACCGCCCTACTCTTTTTTATTCCCTGCGGCGGCCAACCCCGGCAGTAAGGACAAAAAATAGGATCGCGTTTTTTTTTAATGCTTTTCCTGTTTGGGGGGGCGGATCTTTGTTTTCTATGATTGCCCCCCTCCCCCTTTTTTTGTCTATTCCAGGTTGGTTTTAGGAGGCTTGATGTGCCTGCTGGGTGATCGCCGGCTTTTTTATTGGTGATTGCGTATTTTTGGCTTACCCGGTGTGCCG
>NW_899483.1:0-892 GCF_000209065.1 Trypanosoma cruzi | reverse complement strand
GTAACGGAACACGTATCATCGTGGACTCCTCCTATTGACCCTGGTTGCTGCCACGAAGGCAACTCCTGCAATCCAAACTACGGATTTAGAAGGAGATACATTAGACTTTAGTGGAGAGCCGCCGTACCACTCTACAGTACACTACCCGTGGCTTTCCCCCAATACATCGAGCAACCAAGGTGGAAGTGCAGCGGCAATAGGAGGAGGAGGAACGGCAATCTCCAACACGGTCACTTTTGATCCAACGGAAGGTGGCATATGGCAAATGGTGAATGCGAACTCCACACGTTGTTCCCCTTCACAGGATGCATTGTTACTTCCCTGCGTGTACGAGACGGCGGCCTACGAGCGGTTGAAGGATCACTTTCTACATCAAGGAATGGCGCTGAAGGACCGCATCACGATCTCTCACGTGGCCGTCCCTGGTCACTCCGTCAGAATGTACGTGGCGGAAATTCATCTTTTTGATGCCATTGTGGCTCGTGGAAAGGCACAAACAAAAGAGTGTGCGGAACACATGGCTGCGATGCATGCAGAATTGTTGTTGGACGCCCTTGCGCGCCCGTTGTTCCCGCAAGACAATGCGCGGCAGGCGAGACACGCGATGGCCGTTGAGAGGTTTGGTCGTTGGGCACCGAACCCACTCACCGGTGACACGCGGCACCCACGGCCGCACGACCCGCTGCCGCTGCCTCTGAAGCAACAGGTGGGTGGCGACGAGGTCTGGCTCGACCCGCAGATGCTGCGGCGCTACACGTATCAGCGGAGTGTCGGGGAACGCCTCATTGCAGCACACAATGACATTAACAACTATTGTGGTGATTATATCGAGTCAATCCAGACCCGGCGCTCCTTGCGGAGTCGCGGAAAGCCCTGGAATCGGGCAGCGCGA
>NW_899482.1:0-892 GCF_000209065.1 Trypanosoma cruzi | reverse complement strand
ACAGATATTGACAGAGAGTGTCTCTGACTCCCACCATTCACAATCGGAAACAAAAATTTAGACCACAACGTGTGATGCAGCAGCCGCTCAAAAACGATCAGCCGAGTGCTGCACCCGTGTGGGCAAGAGCTCGCGAAATTCCTCCAAGCAGCGGATAGTTCAGGGTTGTTTGGTGTCCAGTGTGTGAACACGCAAACAGATGTTGACTGAGAGTGCCTCTGACTCCCACCATTCACAATCGGAAACAAAAATTTGGACCACAACGTGTGATGCAGCAGCCGCTCGAAAACGATCAGCCGAGTGCAGCACCCGTGTGGGCAAGAGCTCGCGAAATTCCTCCAAGCAGCGGATAATTCAGGGTTGTTTGGTGTCCAGTGTGTGAACACGCAAACAGATGTTGACTGAGAGTGCCTCTGACTCCCACCATTCACAATCGGAAACAAAAATTTGGACCACAACGTGTGATGCAGCAGCCGCTCAAAAACGATCAGCCGAGTGCAGCACCCGTGTGGGCAAGAGCTCGCGAAATTCCTCCAAGCAGCGGATAGTTCAGGGTTGTTTGGTGTCCAGTGTGTGAACACGCAAACAGATATTGACAGAGAGTGCCTCTGACTCCCACCATTCACAATCGGAAACAAAAATTTGGGCCACAACGTGTGATGCAGCAGCCGCTCGAAAACGATCAGCCGAGTGCAGCACCCGTGTGGGCAAGAGCTCGCGAAATTCCTCCAAGCAGCGGATAGTTCAGGGTTGTATGGTGTCCAGTGTGTGAACACGCAAACAGATATTGACAGAGAGTGCCTCTGGCTCCCACCATTCACAATCGGAAACAAAAATTTGGGCCACAACGTGTGAAGCAGCAGCCGCTCGAAAACGATCAGCCGAGTGCAGC
>NW_899481.1:0-892 GCF_000209065.1 Trypanosoma cruzi | reverse complement strand
GACGGCACATCTTATGAAGAAGGAGCAACGCATCATTGCACGTGACTCGGATGCATTGAGCGCTATTACAAGTACCTCGTTGGGAAGCGCTGCAATGGGCTTGCATCGCCGTCACAATGCGAAGTGCGCAAAGCAGCCCGCTCAAGCAACAAAACCCAAGAATTTGTTGAAGGTTGGCCTGGATGAACGGGAGGAAGACGTGAGTGAAGTGCGCTGCCTCTTTTGTGGTGCCCTGTCGGATAACGTGGAAGCCAACCTGCAGCACATGAACACCATCCATGAGTTTGTTGTTCCGCTTAAACACAGGTGCCGTGACGTAGTAGGACTGCTGGCGTACCTCGCTCGCAAAACAAATGGTCTGTTGTGTCTTGTTTGTGGTGAAAAAACAAAAATGTTTGCCTCTCTAGAGGCTCTGAGAGCACACATGCGAGAGAAGAATCATGAGCGCATCATACTTGGTCCTGAGTACGAGGAATTCTACAATACCAGCCTTGGTGACGCCGATTGTGTTGATCTATTAGCCCCCAACACCGCCAATTTGGCTCTTCGTGACTCTGGGCGCGTCGTTCAACGAAGGGAGAGAGGGCTGCCTCGACCAAGAAAGAAGGAAAGTGAAACACAATCCGAAAAGCGCCGGGCTATACTTGCGGCTGACAAGGAGGCCATGGCAGTGGCACGGAAAGAATGCCAGGAGGTGTTGCGTGTGCAAAATAAGGAGGCGCAAAGAATTTTAAGGAGGCAGAATGGCGAATATCAGGACCACCTGCTCAAAGTGAATCTGCGAACTAACAAACTGCATCCAAAGGGATACGATGGAGAAGGTAAGATAAACTAAATAAGTAATAATGTTTCCCACATTTTTAAAATGAACGCAAACATACACGTGGTTCTC
>NW_899480.1:0-892 GCF_000209065.1 Trypanosoma cruzi | reverse complement strand
ACAAGTAACACCCCCTTTGTCGGTGGTGTCGTCATTCCCCCATTGCGGTGACCGGCTCGCCTCTGTTTCCGAGCGGCTGCACCACACGCTGTGGTCTAAATTTTTGTTGCGAATTATGAATGGTGGTGGTCAGAGGCACTCTCTGTCACTATCTGTTTGCGTGTTCACACACTGGACACCAAACAACCCTGAATTATCCGCTGCTTGGAGGAATTTCGCGAGCTCTTGCCCACAAGGGTGCTGCACTCGGCGGATCGTTTTCGAGCGTGCGTTGCATGATGCGCTGTGGTAGCTATTTTTAGGTGTTTGTGAAGGGAATGGTCATGGGGAGTTGGCTAATTTGATTGGTGTATTTTTTTGATGAAAGGGATATTTTTTTACAAAACTTTTCTTACTCTTCTATTTTTGGAGTAGCACGGCTGTAGTGGGCACTACAGAACAGATAGCGGCCGGGCAGTCCTTTAATTTTCATTTTTTACCACCCCATTTAATTGCTTTTTGAAATGATACCTGTGGTGGGGAATTGTAGCCGGTGGAGCCCACATTCTTTCAATTGATGAATAATAAATGTATGTATATCTTGTACGAACAGACTGAGCGGGCCACAATTGTGGCTGACGGATGATATATGTATGTATATGAAAATGCAGTCACCTGGTGCTAACATTTGGGGGTATTGTGGACCATCACTCTTATTTGTTTTTTCTCCTTTCTTATTTTTATCTGGTTTGGTTTCTATTATTGAGCAAATTTAGGATTGTTCTAGCGGCCCAGAAATTTATTCTTTAAAGAGAAAACGTCAATAACCGGTAGGTATGTTTCAGATATTTTAAGCCTTTACTTCACTGATATTTGTAGTTGGCCGGAGAGATTTAAATTAAAACAAAAAGAA
>NW_899479.1:0-892 GCF_000209065.1 Trypanosoma cruzi | reverse complement strand
TGAGCCCACGAAGTTTGCCGAAGCGGAGAAGCAGAAGGCAGCTGAAGCCACGAAGGTTGCCGAAGCGGAGAAGCAGAAGGCAGCTGAAGCCACGAAGGTTGCCGAAGCGGAGAAGCAGAAGGCAGCTGAGGCCACGAAGGTTGCCGAAGCGGAGAAGCAGAAGGCAGCTGAGGCCACGAAGGTTGCTGAAGCGGAGAAGCGTAAGGCAGCCGAGGCCGTGGAAGCGGAGAAGCGTAAGGCAGCCGAGGCCACGAAGGTTGCTGAAGCGGAGAAGCAGAGGGCAGCTGAGGCCACGATGGCCGTGGAAGCGGAGAAGCAGAAGGCAGCTGAGGCCACGAAGGTTGCTGAAGCGGAGAAGCAGAAGGCAGCTGAGGCCACGAAGGTTGCTGAAGCGGAGAAGCGTAAGGCAGCCGAGGCCACGAAGGTTGCCGAAGCGGAGAAGCAGAAGGCAGCTGAGGCCACGAAGGCCGTGGAAGCGGAGAAGCAGAGGGCAGCTGAGGCCACGAAGGCTGCTGAAGCGGAGAAGCAGAAGGCAGCTGAGGCCACGAAGGTTGCTGAAGCGGAGAAGCAGAGGGCAGCTGAGGCCACGAAGGTTGCTGAAGCGGAGAAGCGTAAGGCAGCTGAGGCCACGAAGGTTGCTGAAGCGGAGAAGCAGAAGGCAGCTGAGGCCACGAAGGCCGTGGAAGCGGAGAAGCGTAAGGCAGCTGAGGCCACGAAGGCTGCTGAAGCGGAGAAGCAGAAGGCAGCTGAGGCCACGAAGGTTGCTGAAGCGGAGAAGCGTAAGGCAGCCGAGGCCGTGGAAACGGAGAAGCGTAAGGCAGCTGAGGCCACGAAGGTTGCTGAAGCGGAGAAGCAGAAGGCAGCTGAGGCCACGAAGGCCGTGGAAGCGGAG
>NW_899478.1:0-892 GCF_000209065.1 Trypanosoma cruzi | reverse complement strand
TTTTGGTTCAACCGTGCGTTGTCGCGATCCATGTCGCTGGCGCACCTGGTAGATAACGATATGAACTCGTCACCGGTGGAGACGATGGCATGCCCGTTTTTCATTACTAGAACTTTTGTTTTGTTTTTATTTTTGTTTGTTTTTGTTTCTCATCCCCAGTGCTGGGGGCTGCAGCAGCCCTTCCTCCGTGTGTGCATTCGCGACGGTGCTGTGGAAAAGCACTATAGAGAACCTGAAGGGCGTGTTTGTGGTGGTCTGCCCTTTGTGCCCATTCTTCTCACCGTGTTGTTTTGGTGCGATTTCTCGTGCCGCGTGCTGCCCGCTCACTGCTCCTCCTGCCCCTTTCCTGTGTGTTGTCTTTGTGTTTGGTGAAGATCCTGCTGAGAGTGCACGAAAGGAATTTAAGAACGCAAAACATGTCTGACGCTGCCGTTCCGCCCAAGAAGGCCTCGCCGAAGAAGGCAGCGGCTAAGAAGCCTGCCGCCAAGAAGACTGCTAAGAAACCAGCCGTGAAGAAGCCTGCTGCGAAGAAGAGGGCCGCCCCCAAGAAGAAGCCTGCAGCAGCCAAGAAAGCTGTTAATAAGAGTGCCAAGAAGCATGCGGCAAAGAAGGCACCCAAGAAAGCCGTGAAGAAGGCGCCGAAGAAGAAGTAGGGATTTATTTTGGTTCAACCGTGCGTTGTCGCGATCCATGTCGCTGGCGCACCTGGTAGATAACGATATGAACTCGTCACCGGTGGAGACGATGGCATGCCCGTTTTTCCATTACTAGAACTTTTGTTTTGTTTTTATTTTTGTTTGTTTTTGTTTCTCATCCCCAGTGCTGGGGGCTGCAGCAGCCCTTCTTCCGTGTGTGCATTCGCGACGGTGCTGTGGAAAAGCACTATAGAGAA
>NW_899477.1:0-892 GCF_000209065.1 Trypanosoma cruzi | reverse complement strand
TGGTTCATGATAGTGGCCGTGGGTCTTTTTGCGCTGGAGCCGGTGCGACGCAGGTTCTTTGAGCTGTTCTACTACCTGCACATCTTGTCGTTCTACATGATTGCTCCCACGGTACTGTGGCACTCTGCAGCTGCGTGGGAGTACTTCCTGCCTGGCCTGACTGTGTGGTTTGTGGACCGGCTGTTGCGGATGCACCGGAGTGCGTCGACGGTGGAGGTGGTGTCTGCCGTTGCAAGCGGCTCGTTTGTGGAACTGAGCTTTCGCCACGCGTCTCTGAGCGCAGCACCTGGGCAGTACGCTTTTGTGAACATCCCCGAGTTGTCTCTCTTGCAATGGCACCCGTTCAGCTTTAGCAGCGCATGCGAAGGGTGCTACACGTTCCACATCAAGGCTATGGGGGATGACAGCTGGACGGGACATCTGGTGAAGCTGGTGAGTGAGCGTGGCAGCAGCCTCTCATTAAGTGTTGACGGGCCGTGTGGACGCGTTCACGAATTTGACGACTACAGTGTTGTTGTGCTTGTTGCCGGCGGCATCGGCGTGGCACCGTGCGCTGCGATCTACAGCCACCTGCGTCGGCAGAGAATGGGGGGTAGTTGGGCCCCTGCCGTGACACTGCTGTGGACTGTTCGTGACGCCGATCTGGTGCCCATGATGTCGCACCTGTGGAGTGACGGCGGGGACACTTCCGTGGCGAGCAATTCCTCGTTGGAGCACAGCATTGTCTCGTGTTCACGGAACACCGCCGGTGAGCTGCCTTCATTGCGCCTATTTTTGACGGGTGAATCCGCGTGCGGGACTCTTCCCCAGAGGAAGATTGATGTGTCCACTGGGCGGATCGACGCTGCTGTTGAGATCTCTTTCGTCATCGGCGACGCGGATCCTCGCACAG
>NW_899476.1:0-892 GCF_000209065.1 Trypanosoma cruzi | reverse complement strand
ACCAGGAGAAAGAGGAGGAAGATTTCACGTGCTAGTGGATCCATGGTGACTCTGGCGCAGCTGCTCTTTTCGTGGCGCGGCGCACGGAAGCGTCTCTCTACGGACACGCCGCAGGAGGATGGTGACACCACGCTTTCACCTTGCCTTCCCAAGGCAGACTCCTTTGCGGGTTATCTTCCCTTTTGGCGACTGTTGTTGTGTGCGCCTGAGCTGCCCGACAAGGACCCGCAGGCCTTTTCTGTCAGAAAGAAGGGCGCGGCAGACGCCTCCAGCAGTGGCGCCCTCTCCAACTTGAGGTCAGGGGCGGAGTTGAGCAATGCGCCCACCCCTGTTGTCAGCAGTGGGAAGGGTGGGTCTTTGACAATCACGAGGAGTGTCTTTGCGGGGCCTTTACAACGCACTGAACATGTGGATAAAGATGTGGCGCTGCAATTGGGGTCGTTGATTCCCGCCAGTGATGGAGCGACTTCATCTGTGCGTTGGACGGTAACGGACACACGCCGCATGAACACAAATCCGGAAGCCGCGCTGGGCGTTTCGTTGTCGACGATTTCTTCATCCCTACCTGTCGATTCCTTTCCAGATCGTCAGAAGCTGAAGCAGACAAAAGCCGAGCAGATGAAAATGGAGGCTCGGCAGAAAAAAGAACTTCAGCGGGATGAAGAGGCGTTGTTGGAGGAGGAACAACGTCGTCTCAGTGCCCTTTCGCCGGATGCGACGTCTCATGTATTGTCGTCATCATCACAGTTCGTTACATTTGGTAGGGACGTGTTGGCGTATCACGAGGCGGAACCCGAAGAGGGCGTTGACATCTGCGGGTTGGCAAACACACTTGGGATATCCGAAGAGGAAACGGAAGATGACAGCAGCTTCATTGAGGGGGATGACGCAA
>NW_899475.1:0-892 GCF_000209065.1 Trypanosoma cruzi | reverse complement strand
CCCACCATTCACAATCGGAAACAAAAATTTGGACCACAACGTGTGATGCAGCAGCCGCTCGAAAACGATCAGCCGAGTGCAGCACCCGTGTGGGCAAGAGCTCGCGAAATTCCTCCAAGCAGCGGATAGTTCAGGGTTGTTTGGTGTCCAGTGTGTGAACACGCAAACAGATATTGACAGAGAGTGTCTCTGACTCCCACCATTCACAATCGGAAACAAAAATTTGGACCACAACGTGTGATGCAGCAGCCGCTCGAAAACGATCAGCCGAGTGCAGCACCCGTGTGGGCAAGAGCTCGCGAAATTCCTCCAAGCAGCGGATAGTTCAGGGTTGTTTGGTGTCCAGTGTGTGAACACGCAAACAGATATTGACAGAGAGTGTCTCTGACTCCCACCATTCACAATCGGAAACAAAAATTTGGACCACAACGTGTGATGCAGCAGCCGCTCGAAAACGATCAGCCGAGTGCAGCACCCGTGTGGGCAAGAGCTCGCGAAATTCCTCCAAGCAGCGGATAGTTCAGGGTTGTTTGGTGTCCAGTGTGTGAACACGCAAACAGATATTGACAGAGAGTGTCTCTGACTCCCACCATTCACAATCGGAAACAAAAATTTGGACCACAACGTGTGATGCAGCAGCCGCTCGAAAACGATCAGCCGAGTGCAGCACCCGTGTGGGCAAGAGCTCGCGAAATTCCTCCAAGCAGCGGATAGTTCAGGGTTGTTTGGTGTCCAGTGTGTGAACACGCAAACAGATATTGACAGAGAGTGTCTCTGACTCCCACCATTCACAATCGGAAACAAAAATTTGGACCACAACGTGGATGCAGCAGCCGCTCGAAAACGATCAGCCGAGTGCAGCACCCTTGTGGGCAAGAGCTCGCGAAATTCC
>NW_899474.1:0-892 GCF_000209065.1 Trypanosoma cruzi | reverse complement strand
AACAAAAATTTGGACCACAACGTGTGATGCAGCGGCCGCTCGAAAACGATCAGCCGAGTGCAGCACCCTCGTGGGCAAGAGCTCGCGAAATTCCTCCAAGCAGCGGATAGTTCAGGGTTGTTTGGTGTCCAGTGTGTGAACACGCAAACAGATATTGACAGAGAGTGCCTCTGACTCCCACCATTCATAATTGGAAACAAAAATTTGGACCACAACGTGTGATGCAGCAGCCGCTCGAAAACGATCAGCCGAGTGCACCACCCGTGTGGGCAAGAGCTCGCGAAATTCCTCCAAGCAGCGGATAGTTCAGGGTTGTTTGGTGTCCAGTGTGTGAACACGCAAACAGATATTGACAGAATAATCTTCTGGGCAGCTGGCCGGATCCTGAAATAATCTATGGAAACCAAACAAGTTAGGAAAAAAGGTTCGTTAGTTAATTGCTTCAATGTTTTCTTTTCATTCAATATATATATATAAATTCTGTGGACCACTAGCATGGTCCTTAGTCCTCAGTTAGGATTTACATATTATTACTTACGAAGTGGCAGACTTTGGGGTCCTCCAACCACAAGACCCCGCCGCGTGGTGGGAATCAACAGGGGGTGGGTGGGATGGCAAAATAAAAACAAATATTATCTGGCCTCTATCGGCTCCCTGCCCCTACAAAGTCGCGTTCTTCCCAAAAGATTCATACGGCAGAAAAGTATCATAAAGAATGTCTGCATTTATCAGGATGTACATTCATTAATTAAGTTAGCCAGCTCTCCCGCGATCATTCTTTTCACAAGCTCCTAGAATAATCTTCTGGGCAGCTGGCCGGATCCTGAAATAATCTATGGAAACCAAACAAGTTAGGAAAAAAGGTTCGTTAGTTAATTGCTTCAATGTTTTC
>NW_899473.1:0-892 GCF_000209065.1 Trypanosoma cruzi | reverse complement strand
CCCACCATTCATAATTGGAAACAAAAATTTGGACCACAACGTGTGATGCAGCCACTGCTCGAAAACGATCAGCCGAGTGCAGCACCCGTGTGAGCAAGAGCTCGCGAAATTCCTCCAAGCAGCGATAGTTTCAGGGTTGTTTGGTGTCCAGTGTGTGACCACGCAACCAGATATTGACAGAGAGTGTCTCTGACTCCCACCCATTCACAATCGGAAACAAAAATTTGGACCACAACGTGTGATGCAGCGACCGCTCGAAAACGATCAGCCGAGTGCAGCACCCGTGTGGGCAAGAGCTCGCGAAATTCCTCCAAGCAGCGGATAGTTCAGGGTTGCTTGGTGTCCAGTGTGTGAACACGCAAACAGATATTGACAGAGAGTGCCTCTGACTCCCACCATTCACAATCGGAAACAAAAATTTGGACCACAACGTGTGATGCAGCGGCCGCTCGAAAACGATCAGCCGAGTGCAGCACCCGTGTGGGCAAGAGCTCGCGAAATTCCTCCAAGCAGCGGATAATTCAGGGTTGTTTGGTGTCCAGTGTGTGAACACGCAAACAGATATTGACAGAGAGTGTCTCTGACTCCCACCATTCACAATCGGAAACAAAAATTTGGACCACAACGTGTGATGCAGCGGCCGCTCGAAAACGATCAGCCGAGTGCAGCACCCTTGTGGGCAAGAGCTCGCGAAATTCCTCCAAGCAGCGGATAGTTCAGGGTTGTTTGGTATCCAGTGTGTGAACACGCAAACAGATATTGACAGAGAGTGTCTCTGACTCCCACCATTCATAATTGGAAACAAAAATTTGGACCACAACGTGTGATGCAGCGGCCGCTCAAAAACGATCAGCCGAGTGCAGCACCCGTGTGGGCAAGAGCTCGCGAAATT
>NW_899472.1:0-892 GCF_000209065.1 Trypanosoma cruzi | reverse complement strand
GATAAATATACCTGGCTTCTGATCAGCCGCCAGGGCAAACTGCGCCTGGCAAAGTGTTATGTTGCATATCCCAAAAAGGAAAAGGCCAAACTTGTGCGTGAGGCGTGTCAACTTGCTTTGGGTCGGTCGGTGCGCTTTTCCAATGTGGTTGAGCACAGGGGCAGCAAGTACATTTGTCGTCGTTATGCCTCCCTTTATTTTGTTGCTTCCATCGACAAAGACGATAACGAGCTGATCGTACTGGAAGTCATCCACCATTTTGTGGAGGTATTGGACCGCTACTTTGGCAATGTCTGCGAGCTCGATCTCATCTTCAACTTTCATCGAGCCTATTTTGTGCTGGACGAGGTGATATTGGGCGGTGAGTTAGAGGACAGCAGTAAGCGTACAATTCTAAGGTATATTCAGGTGCATGACAGCGCTTCGGAGGAGATCGAGCAGGCTGGTTCCAACGGTGCGGCCGCCGCCATTGCAGCCACCGTTGGCGCGCTCAAAATTGCGTAGACGATTCGAGTGCGGGGAGCACCGATGGCAATGGCCGCCGCTTTTTTTATGGACGTGTGTCTGCCTTCTTGTTGTTTTTTTTTTCTTTTTAGCATTGCGATTTCTTGCTTTTTTCCTTTGCGTGTTGGTGGCTGACTGCGGCGCGGCTTCAGAGGAGCGGGGGGAAGCATCGGCGCCGTGGCGGGGGCCTCTGCGTGCCGTTGTTCTTTTTCTGCTTCTTCTCTTCTCCCTCCCCCTCCTTCCGTTTTCTTTTTTTTTTTTGCCGGCTGCGGGTCGCGCCGCGTCTCCTCCAGCGTTTCCCCTTCTTTCCGCACCCTCTCTTCCCCCCCTCGCCGAGGTTTCGCGAGGCCGCCGCCGGGTCGAACCGGCGGCCACAGAGTTTTTCGAC
>NW_899471.1:0-892 GCF_000209065.1 Trypanosoma cruzi | reverse complement strand
GCCATAGGATGCATTCAGGAAAGCGTTAGGGAAAACAATCGATGAGGCCCTTCTGTGACGCGTCACCTCCTGGAGGTTGTGAGTGCGCGTTGCTGGCTGAAATGAGGGAGGGCGTGGGGGCCACGGCTGTGCGGCTGCGCAGCCACCCATCGGACTCCGCACCGACCGCGTCATTGATTGTTGGTTTTTGTTGGTTTGTTTCTATTTTTTGTGCGGGTGCCTGCAGTGACTCTCCCTCCTGTTGCACGATGACTGTGGGAGGGCATGCCTGCCGCTCCTTATACTTCTGGTGTTGTGTAGAAGGAACAACGAGAGAAGGAACGAAGAATTATGCGGATTGATGTATTACTTTGTGTATGCGTATATGTATCGATGTACTTCTGTGGATTATTTCACTATTTCTTCCTTCTATCCTTCTTTTTACGTCGCTCCACATGTGTCTCAGTGTTTGCTTTACTACGGCCACACGCGGGTAGCTTGAGCCGCGGATGTCTTTTTCTTTTTGATGTCATTTTGTGTTGGGCAATAACGCGGGCACGTTTGTCAAGCATCCACTCCCCACGGCATGCTGCCTGATATTTTGGATTCATCCCCGATGTAACGCAGGCACCACCGTCGTGGCAGGCATGGGAATTAAGATGGGACGCGGGGCAGCGAAAGATATTGTGCGGCACATGTGTCTGCTGCATTTGTTCTGTCGAGGAGGTCTTCAATGTGGAAGAAGAGGGATGCACATTGTACGATTCCGAGGCTTGGAGGAGTTATTGCCCTGCCCCTCTTTTATTATTATTTTGTATGATGCCTGGTTCCCACCCGTGTCCGCCTCGATTTACCTCCCTGAGTGGAGCTGCGCCGTGGCCATCCTTTTGGTTGTTGCAGGAGGAAAAACACA
>NW_899470.1:0-892 GCF_000209065.1 Trypanosoma cruzi | reverse complement strand
GTGCTTGTGTGGGATGGTGAAGTTATTGCACATCCCCAGACCGGTTCGAAGAATGAGGACGGGGCGCGTCACGGGCCTCACGGAGAGACGCTCCGCGTGCAGTTGAATTGCGGCGGGGAGAGTTTGCCCCAAAATAATGCTCCTCCTCTCCTCCGTCAACACGTCGTCCTCCTCACATGTTATTGCGCGGCCATCGTGGTCAATGCGCAGATCCCCCGCCGCAGTGCAGTGCCTCAACGGATTGTGCATGTCCTCCGCGGACACCCTGATGCGGATCGGAGCCCAGCCATCGTCCCCATCCTCGCTGGCGGCGGTGTACGCCTGCACGGCGCCCTGTCCCCGGCGCGGCACCTCACGCACCACCGCGGTTGGCAGCCGGCCGTATTTCTTCATCATCGCGTCAAACCCACAGCGGTGCTTCACTGCACGATCGGCGGCAACGCAAACACCGGCGCAACACACCACCATCATGAGCCACGGCAGCGGCGGCGCGGTGTGGCGTGGCTGGCGCATGGCTTCGGTACAATGTGTCTGTTCCTGAGGTGCGGGCAGCAGCAGTGGTAGTGGTGGTAGTGGTAGCACAGGCCTTGTCTGCGGGAGGAGAAGCAGAAGGAAAGAGGAACAGAGGGAGAAAGAGACGCTGCAGCTACAAGAGAGAAGGAGGGGCAGCACCACAAATTACCGCAGCGCACGCACACACAACAACAAAAAACAGACACAGCCTCCAAATAAAGCCGAAGCATGGAAAAATGTTCGCCTGGGCTGCGGGCCGGATCCTGAACTGATACGTATAAATAAAACAGGACGGGAAAGAAGAGGGCCATGGAGAGGCAGCGGCCTCGCCACATCCTCAATGTTTGTCCCAACCACATCTATATGTTCGGATAGCCAC
>NW_899469.1:0-892 GCF_000209065.1 Trypanosoma cruzi | reverse complement strand
CGATCAACTCAATAAAAGAAGAAATATGCGGAGACATCAGAAACCCGCGCAGGCCGGTTAGTTGAATATCCATGTGAAGATGATTGAGAAGCTTCGTTCTGCCTGTTGCAGGATCCACTGGTGTCTTATCCTGTGGCACCGTCTGGTTCGGTATGTACACATTCTGCAACCCCCTCAGAGAAACCTCATCGGCCCGTGCAAACGGCTCTGTGGTACCCACGAGTCTGTACAGCGGATGTGTCGGCGGGAGGCTCAAGCTCACATCAACATCCCGCAAGATCATCTCAAAGGGGCGCTGCACCTCCGTTGACGCACTCAAAAAGTACGTGTCATTTGGCAGTGTAATAAACAAATGGCCCGTGCCGTTGATGTAAAAGTTCATAAAACTGTTGAGGGACTCGTCATTCAGGTCCTCGCTGAAGATGACGTTCCTTGGATTGCAGTTCAAATGCAAGATAGCGGGAGCTGTAAAAAATAACTCAATCCGCTTCACATTTGGGCTGAACTCCGTCACGAACCGGCTGTACGTGTTGTAAATCTCCGTCGTCAGTGGCACGCCGTGGTACATCTCAGCCACAAACTGCCAATCCGTAATGAGGTCCATGAAGAATTCGACGTGGTCCATGTACCACCACACCTCCAGCTCGCCAAAGGAAGGCAGCACGTTCCATAGTTTCCGCCCCGTGTACACGCGATCGTCTTCCCTGTCAATGAAGAGTTCAATTGTACTCATCCGCGCAAGCAACGTGCTCTCTTCTTGAATGCCGTTTGTAGCCAGTGACACATTTTTCCCTGAAAAAAAGCTCTCAGACCGCTGCTTCTTCTCCCTACTTAAAAGAAACTGCGGCTTCTGTATGTACTGCGACTCGCGGCCCAATGTCATGAGTATAAC
>NW_899468.1:0-892 GCF_000209065.1 Trypanosoma cruzi | reverse complement strand
TCATCGTACCGCCGTGACATCTCCAAAATTTTAGACGGTACAGGCATCTCTCTGCCAACCGCAAACCGCTCGTCAAGGTGAGGTGGCGCTTATGGTACACCGGCGTCTCCGGCGGTTTGCGCCCCCAACTTCCATATGTATGGGAACGGGCGTGTGTGAATTTTCCCAAGCGAGAATCCAACGAGGCACGCCGCCCCAAGGGATGCGGCATAAAGGGCTCTCTGTGCCTACCAGGAAAATCCCTTGTTCCGGATTGCCCATTTTCCCCCCATGTCATTTCCTCCCTCATTCCAGATCTATTCTTCTGTACCAATGATGAATTGACAGGAGTAACGACATCAAAAGCATCACGTGCTGCAGCCGCATTCCACGATGCCGTTGTGCCGCGTTCCATAAAATATGCCTGAATTGCAGGATCCGGGAGAGAACTTTCAATAATGTCTTCTATTGTTCCAAGTGCTTCAATTGTCTGAGGCTTTGCACGTCGTGTCTTGGCGTTTGTTTCACCGTCAAGATTGACAGTCTCAATATACGCAACACCCCCAGGATGGGATGAATTAAGCATCACCACATCTGCTAATACTTCTTCTCCAAGCCTACATAGCATCACATCGCCCACGTGAACAGAGCAGGCTGGTACGGAAACAAATTTTTCTCCACGTAAGACAAACGCAAGTGTGTTATTTGCACAGTCGTCCGACTGCCGTCTTTTTCCATCTTCCCAAAGATCCTTAATGATGGCAGCACCGAGTACAATACATAACGGCAAAATTGTACTAAATGGATTAACAGGGCTGGCACCAGGAACAAGGGAAAGTAACGTCACAATCAAAAAGTATATATTTGCCACCTTTTGAAATTGATACAAAAGGCTAAGAGGAAAACATGACAA
>NW_899467.1:0-892 GCF_000209065.1 Trypanosoma cruzi | reverse complement strand
TCCTGTATTTCCAGGCATTGACGTGGAACCGATGGAATCGAGACGCTACTCTCTCTTGCATACTCCGGAGACCCTTCAACCACCCTCATCCGAGACGCATGTTCGGGTGCTAAAACACCTTATCGAACGTTTATGCACATCTTTGCAGCGCATGGATTGTATCATCTATGAAAGACCTCCACTGGTTTTAAAACCGTCGTCTCAGGCGGTTACAGATGAGATGATGATGGCGATACCGTCGACGACGAAAGGGATGTATTCATCAACTGGAGGAAGAGGGGGAGTAGAAGACAGTCCTACCACCGTTGAGGTTCCATCTTTGCCAGGATTATTGAAGTTTCGGTCGGATTTTGAATGTGGTAACTTGCAGCGTGCCG
This sequence comes from Trypanosoma cruzi, assembly GCF_000209065.1. Taxonomy (NCBI): domain Eukaryota; phylum Euglenozoa; class Kinetoplastea; order Trypanosomatida; family Trypanosomatidae; genus Trypanosoma; species Trypanosoma cruzi. Next base: position 515 of record NW_899467.1, on the reverse strand, counting down.
TTGCAATTGATAGCAAGGAATATGATCTTGTGCTAAGCCCTGATACGAACACGAACTGCCATGTACAGTGGTTCTGTTTTTCTGTGGAAGATTACACGCCCGGCATGACATACCGCTTCAATATCCTCAATATGGAGAAACCCAGCTCGACCTTCAATGAGGGTCAACAGCCCCTCATGTTGTTGGTTGAGAATGAATCGTCGGGAACGAAGGCGTCGGGCCTTCCGCGGTGGACGCGCTGCGGACAGGACATCTTTTATTATAGAAACCTGTACCAACGCCCAGAACGTTGCACCACGACCGCCAGTGAAATGGTGGAAACAAATGGGATAGGAACGGCTAAAAATCATGACTGCAGCGAGCGCACATCAAACAGCGGGCAACGGGGGTTAAAAAAGAGCAAAAAAGTTTCCAAATCAAAGCCTTCTGGGAGTGAAAAAAGTAAAGGGGTTGCCTTTTGTTACACATTGAGCTTTTCAGTTGTGTTTCCAGAGAAAAAGGGACGTGTATTTTTG
>NW_899466.1:0-892 GCF_000209065.1 Trypanosoma cruzi | reverse complement strand
CATGCCTGGGAGCGTTGTTGGCCCGTCCTCACGCTGCTTGACTGGGGAGAACCTTCGGATGGGCAGTACGGTTGTTGGTGACGTGTGCGTGCAGTTGAGGTGCGGTGAGGGCACGCTAAGTGTGCGGTACAGGGGCAGCGAGGAGTGGCATCCCTGTGCACCGGGACAGACGCTGACGCCCCCGGCGCCATTCACGGCGGGCAGCATAAGATGCCCCTTGTTCAGCGATGTCTGCCTCACCATGTTGAAGCACAGTGATGCGAGCAGCACCGACGTGGAAAGCCACCCGAAACACCTTGCGATGATCAGAAATAACGATGGCAGCGCTCTGGCGGTCACTTCTGCGCCGCTTCTCCTCCTCTTCATTGTGATCGGCACGGTGATTGTCGCACCCTGACCCGTACCTGTTGCCGACACCGCGCCTCCCCTGCTCCATGGGCCTCTCTTGGAATCCTTTTGCTATAGGAGCTCAGACATTTTCTTTCTTTTTTTTTTTCTTGTTTTTTGTTTTCTTGTTTCTTTTTGTTTTTTTTTTTTTTTTTTTTTTTTTTTTTTTTTTTCTTGTTTTTTATTGCTTTGTTTTCTGCCGCGGTGAGCCAAAGTCTTTTCGCCCTCTCCCGGCTACAAGAGTGCCTGTGACTTCTCATTGGCCTCACCGCCCGGCGGAGGACATTATGTAAGGTGTGTGTAGGACGTTTGCTTTGGAAATGACCGGTGCTGAAGTCATGCATCCCCTCTGGCTGTGGTGCATCTGTGTGTTCAGAGGCGTGTTGGCGGAGCGACAGCGCAGGGAACTGACTTCTTCCCCATCTCCCAATATTTTTCTTTTATTATTATTATTATTGCGCATTGCGACATCCCGTTAAAACGCGCCGAGGGTTTTGAAAGAAGT
>NW_899465.1:0-892 GCF_000209065.1 Trypanosoma cruzi | reverse complement strand
TGATCAACAGGCCCATGAGGACGCACTGCAGCAGCGTGATGTTGAGTGTCTGCTGTGGCGCGTCAAAGCTCCACAGATCCAGCACAATCGCGGCGGTGAAGGTCACGTTGACGAAGCACAGACCACGCACACCGGGATCAGGATAGTCCACGGAGCTGATAGTACCACCGTGCACGCAGCGGACCTCCGTGTCCTTCACTTCGGGGAGCGGGAGCGGCCCAAGGCCGTCCGGAACCGCAGCCGGCAGACACGTGCCACCGTGGCCGCCAGCAGCACACACACACTCACAGCCGCTGATGCTGCTCGTCCTCGCTGCAAAGCACACAGCATCCATGGTGCACGCGCCACAGTCCAGCACCGTCACGGACGTCCCTATATTGAGGTCGTCTTGGTAATTCGTCACAGGAGAGCCTACTGCCTCGTTGCACACGCCGTAGATGATCGGGCGCGTGTCGGATGGCGGTGACCAATCGTTTGTCATACTTACAATGGTTGACGAGTACGAGCCATACGTGAAGTTGTTGTAAAGTATCGACCACACACTCCGATCGCGGAACGCAACGCCGTTTTCACTTTCCATGTACACAACGTAGGCGGTGCGGAACTCGTTGTCGCGGTGCACCAGCCAACTGCCACCAGTCACAGCCAGCGTGTTTGCAATGAGCATGGCGAAGCCAAGACGGAAATTGCTGGACGCAATCTGCAGCACGCTGCCGCCATCCACCGCGACTTCCCTGAACACACACGCACCTTTGTAGTATTCGGTGCTCGGCGCACTCCACGAGCTGTTCTGTACGGAAAACACGGAGCCGCCGCTGACACGCAGGTCCGACACAAGGGCGTACATCACGTGCATCTGCGAATTGACGGCGCAGTTGTCCATGTAGAAGAC
>NW_899464.1:0-892 GCF_000209065.1 Trypanosoma cruzi | reverse complement strand
AGTCGGCGGATCGTTTTCGAGTGGCCGCTGCACCACACGCTGTGGTCTAAATTTTTGTTTCGAATTATGAATGGTGGTGGTCAGAGGCACTCTCTGTCACTATCTGTTTGCGTGTTCACACACTGGACGCCAAACAACCCTGAACTATCCGCTGCTTGGAGGAATTTCGCGGGATCTTGCCCACATGGGTGCTGCAGTCGGCGGATCGTTTTCGAGTGGCCGCTGCACCACACGCTGTGGTCTAAATTTTTGTTTCGAATTATGAATGGTGGTGGTCAGAGGCACTCTCTGTCACTATCTGTTTGCGTGTTCACACACTGGACGCCAAACAACCCTGAACTATCCGCTGCTTGGAGGAATTTCGCGGGATCTTGCCCACATGGGTGCTGCAGTCGGCGGATCGTTTTCGAGCGGCTGCTGCACCACACGCTGTGGTCTATGTTTTTGTTTCGAATTATGAATGGTGGGAGTCAGAGACACTCTGTCACTATCTGTTTGCGTGTTCACACGCTGGACGCCAAACAAACCTGAACTATCCGCTGCTTGGAGGTATTTCGCGAGACCTTGCCCACATGGGTGCTGCAGTCGGCGGATCGTTTTCGAGTGGCCGCTGCACCACACGCTGTGGTCTAAATTTTTGTTTCGAATTATGAATGGTGGTGGTCAGAGGCACTCTCTGTCACTATCTGTTTGCGTGTTCACACACTGGACGCCAAACAACCCTGAACTATCCGCTGCTTGGAGGAATTTCGCGGGATCTTGCCCACATGGGTGCTGCAGTCGGCGGATCGTTTTCGAGTGGCCGCTGCACCACACGCTGTGGTCTAAATTTTTGTTTCGAATTATGAATGGTGGTGGTCAGAGGCACTCTCTGTCACTATCTGTTTGCGTG
>NW_899463.1:0-892 GCF_000209065.1 Trypanosoma cruzi | reverse complement strand
CCCTTCGCCGCCCTTTGGCATTCGTGACTCGGGACGCAAGGGGGTTATACTAATGACATTGGGCCGCGAGTCGCACTACATACAAAAGCCGCAGTTTCTTTTAAGTAGGGAGAAGAAGCAGCGGTCTGAGAGCTTTTTTTCAGGGAAAAATGTGTCAATGGCTACAAACGGCATTCAAGAAGAGAGCACGTTGCTTGCGCGGATGAGTACGATTGAACTCTTCATTGACAGGGAAGACGATCGCGTGTACACGGGGCGGAAACTATGGAACGTGCTGCCTTCCTTTGGCGAGCTGGAGGTGTGGTGGTACATGGACCACGTCGAATTCTTCATGGACCTCATTACGGATTGGCAGTTTGTGGCTGAGATGTACCACGGCGTGCCGCTGACGACGGAGATTTACAACACGTACAGCCGGTTCGTGACGGAGTTCAGCCCAAATGTGAAGCGGTTTGAGTTATTTTTTACAGCTCCCGCTATCTTGCATTTGAACTGCAATCCACGGAACGTCATCTTCAGCGAGGACCTGAATGACGAGTCCCTCAACAGTTTTATGAACTTTCACATCAACGGCACGGGCCATTTCTTTATTACGCTGCCAAATGACACGTACTTTTTGAGTGCGTCAACGGAGGTGCAGCGTCCCTTTGAGATGATCTTGCGGGATTTTGATGCGAGCTTGAGCCTCCCGCCGACACATCCGCTGTACAGACTCGTGGGTACCGCAGAGCCGTTTGCACGGGCCGATGAGGTCTCTCTGAGGGGGTTGCAGAATGTGTACATACCGAACAGACGGTGCCACAGGATAAGACACCAGTGGATCCCTGCACAGGCCCGAACGAAGCTTTCTCATCATCTTCACATGGACATTCAACTAAACGGCCTGCGTGGG
>NW_899462.1:0-892 GCF_000209065.1 Trypanosoma cruzi | reverse complement strand
GTGCTGCACTCGGCTGATCGTTTTCGAGCGGCCGCTGCATCACACGTTGTGGTCTAAATTTTTGTTTCCGATTGTGAATGGTGGGAGTCAGAGGCACTCTCTTTCAATATCTGTTTGCGTGTTCACACACTGGACACCAAACAACCCTGAACTATCCGCTGCTTGGAGGAATTTCGCGAGCTCTTGCCCACACGGGTGCTGCACTCGGATGATCGTTTTCGAGCGGCCGCTGCATCACACGTTGTGGTCTGAATTTTTGTTTCCGATTGTGAATGGTGGGAGTCAGAGACACTCTCTGTCACCATCTGTTTGCGTGTTCAAACACTGGACACCAAACAACCCTGAACTATCCGCTGCTTGGAGGAATTTCGCGAGCTCTTGCCCACACGGGTGCTGCACTCGGCTGATCGTTTTCGAGCGGCTGCTGCATCACACGTTGTGGTCTAAATTTTTGTTTCCGATTGGGAATGGTGGGAGTCAGAGGCACTCTCTGTCACCATCTGTTTGCGTGTTCAAACACTGGACACCAAACAACCCTGAACTATCCGCTGCTTGGAGGAATTTCGCGAGCTCTTGCCCACAAGGGTGCTGCACTCGGCTGATCGTTTTCGAGCGGCTGCTGCATCACACGTTGTGGTCTAAATTTTTGTTTCCGATTGGGAATGGTGGGAGTCAGAGGCACTCTCTGTCAATATCTGTTTGCGTGTTCACACACTGGACACCAAACAACCCTGAACTATCCGCTGCTTGGAGGAATTTCGCGAGCTCTTGCCCACGAGGGTGCTGCACTCGGCTGATCGTTTTCGAGCGGCCGCTGCATCACACGTTGTGGTCTAAATTTTTGTTTCCGATTGTGAATGGTGGGAGTCAGAGGCACTCTCTGTCAATATCT
>NW_899461.1:0-892 GCF_000209065.1 Trypanosoma cruzi | reverse complement strand
GCGCAGATCTCTGCCGACAAGCAACCATAACCAAGTGAAAACCAAGCCATGGCCACCCCCAAGAGCTCGTCGGCGAACCGCAAAAAGGGCGGCAAGAAGTCGCACCGCAAGCCGAAGCGGACGTGGAATGTCTACATCAACCGCTCGCTCAAGTCGATCAACAACCATATGTCGATGTCCGGCCGGACAATGAAGATTGTGAACTCGTTCGTGAACGACCTCTTTGAGCGCATTGCGTGCGAGGCCGCCACGGTGGTGCGCGTGAACAAGAAGCGCACACTGGGTGCACGCGAGCTGCAGACAGCGGTGCGCCTCGTGCTGCCGGCGGACCTGGCGAAGCACGCAATGGCGGAGGGCACCAAGGCGGTGTCGCACGCCTCTAGTTAGATCCCTTGTGGCGTTTTTTGTTTTTACAAGCGTCTAGAAGCAAATTTTTTTTTGTTTTTTTTTGATTTCTGATTTAGGCTCCTTCACCCCCTTCTGTTTTTTTTTTTTTTTTTTTTAAATGCCGCGAGACGTAGCCCTCTGGGCGGCTCGTGGTGCGCGTGTGGTTTTCATGACGGGCCGCACGTGAAGTATAGAGGGAGTCTGATTGCTGTGCGGGTGGAGGTGCCCGATGCTCTCGCCCTGCTGTGTGTCTGTTTGTTTGTGTTTTTCTGCGTGTGTGGCTGCAGCTGCTCTTGCCGGCTCTCCGCTGATGTGCTCTTTTTCCTCTCATTTTCTTCTGCGCTTTTCGACTGCTCGCGCAAGATCTCTGCGAACAAGCAACCATAACCAAGTGAAAACCAAGGCATGGCCACCCCCAAGAGCTCGTCGGCGAACCGCAAAAAGGGCGGCAAGAAGTCGCACCGCAAGCCGAAGCGGACGTGGAATGTCTACATCAACCGCTCGC
>NW_899460.1:0-892 GCF_000209065.1 Trypanosoma cruzi | reverse complement strand
GAGGGTTCCAGCATAATTCAGCGTGATGCGCCGTGTGGCCAAGCAGAGCAGCTCCTTGTGTCGTACTTTATTACCTACAGTGAGTGCTACTCCCAACCGCAGCTGTACTTTGCTCCAGAACATCCGATGAGCCCACAGGAGATGTGTACGTGGATGGGCAAAGTGTGCTACGGAGCGGTGGAAAGGCAAGAATACGATGCGCCTGTCGTCTCAATGAATTTCTCTGAGGAAATACAAATGCCGGTGTGGGGCCTTCATCCGTGTGACGCCACCCAACTGATGATGAACACTTCAGCGAACGGCGTCAGAAGTGTGAATCTGCTCGAACTGTTTCTTCGCAGCGTCGGTCATTTTGTCGGTGTGGATGAGCGGCTTCTTCCTTTACATGTGGCGGGTCAGCAGAAGTGAGTGGAACGGCCCCAAGACATGCCTGGAAAGAGAGAAAAATGGTGGGAGACGAAAAGAACAAAGTGGGAAACGGGTGCCTAGTGTCTTTCTGTTGGCTATCTGTCCGTGTGTGTGTGTGTGTTTGCTTTTATATTTCTTTGCTTGAGTGCTTTCCTTTTGAGCTGCTTCACTCTTCTCTTTTTTTTTTTTTTTGCAGAAGCTGTTCCACTGATGCGTCGTTCTTGGCGTATGTTCCAAGCAGCGGAGCGGGGGCCGTTTGACCCTTACCGCATCTTGGGTCTTTCCCCCAATGCGGGTAAGGAGGAAATAAAGAAGGCCTATCATCGGCTTGCGCTGCGTTACCACCCTGACGGCGGGCCGGAAGGGTCCACGGAACGTTTTCAGGCCGTGAATGAGGCGTATGAGGCACTGAGAAGTGGTAAATGGCGACCCGAGAAAGTGAATAAGGACCCCAGGAGGGTAAGGGATATGGATGGGACCCACG
>NW_899459.1:0-892 GCF_000209065.1 Trypanosoma cruzi | reverse complement strand
GAGAGATACATGACGACGTGTCGAATTATCCAAGTTGCGGCGGTCCGCCCCGAACGAGAGATACATGACAACGAATCGATGTATCCACGCTGCGGCGACGGCCCCGTACGAGAGATATATGACGACGAATCGAAGTATTCACGCTGCGGCTGCGGCCCCGTACGAGAGATATATGACGACGAATCGAGGTATCCACGCTGCGGCGGCGCACCCTAAACATGTCGCTTTCGTTTTCCAGGGGACAACGCAAATGTGCTCGATTGTTCGAAGATCGAAATTAACACCTTACGTGAAAATGGGTCGCGCGACCACATTTTTTTTAGCTCAGTGGCAAACAAGCTCACAATGTCATCCGGGGCGCGGGTTCGAGCCCCGAAGAAGCCTAAGTTTTTTTCCTTTTTTTTTTTTTGGAATTCTTGTTTCTTATTGCTTTTTAAACTTCTGGTTTGCAGGACGGTGTGCGAGTTCTGCAATCGCACTGATTCCATCTGTTTCGTGGTGTGTGCGGCTGCGGCTGCGGTGGTGGCCGCGTGAGAGTGAGTGAGAGAGCGCCTATGCACCGCCCGCACACGCACTCGTCTTTCACCCACTCTCTGTGTGTGTGTCCCCTTGCATGGACTCTCGCCCTCACCTCATCCCACGAAGCACACACACAATGTGCCCATTGTATATATTGCATGCACACCCATGCAGGCCCGTTGGTGCTCTCTTTTGCACGACACGCACCGCTGCCGTCCTGCCTGGCTGCATGGGCGGAGCACCGTAATTGTTTCTGTTTTGTTTTTATTGCATTGAGTGGGCGACCTCTCTCTCTCTCTCTCTCCCTGTGTGTGTGTTTTGCTTTACGGGAGCAATGAGAGTGTGCGCGCTGGTCGTCCCACGCTTCGGCTTT
>NW_899458.1:0-891 GCF_000209065.1 Trypanosoma cruzi | reverse complement strand
TTCCTTTAAACAGTACGTCTTCGATATTAGTGGAAATGGCAAATTTCATTTCTTGCGTTCCTCTTAGCCTTCCCTCTGCCTCCCGCCTCGCTTCCGTCAGTACCTGCGTGAGTACTCCGTTTGGTTTTCCCCTTGCAAGAGGAGTGATTGTATCCTTTTCTTTCATAGTCCCCACGTTGCCCGAGAGAGAGCACACCTTCGTGAAGAGGCTTAGGAATGGCCTCCAGCGCTTGGTACGCAGTTAAGTTAAGAATTTCTTCAAGAAGCCGCTGGTCTTGTACGTAATCATCCGGCTCCTGAACAAACACCTCCATCGTCACATTGTAGTCTTTCATCAACGGCCGCCCTGCCGCCAACATAATTCCAAAGGAAATCACTCAGCCTCACGTTGGTGCTGCTCATGGTCCACTGCGGCCACACTTTACTCCCCGCCACATGTCGAGCTGCAGCGTCGGAACCATCACAAGAGCCACGGCGAGGTGCCATCACAACACCCGTGTGGTGAAGCAGCCCACTCGCACCGCCCAACTGCGGCCAGCAGGTGCCGCTGGCTCCAAAGGACACTCGCGGCTGTTTCGTCCCGCTGTCCCAATGGCGTTGGGCGTGGCACTCGCACGGCTCGGTGGTCGGTGCGCCATGCAGCCGCACTGCAACGCCTGTCGGTGAAGCAGCCGAGGCCCACCGCCCCCGCAGCAACGCGAGGCGTGCAACCAACCCCAACACCGCCACACCATCGCCCTTTTTTATTTTGTTTTATTCACGTTGTCCGTCTGTTTGCCCCATCGCCGACACAAAAATAAGTGCACACCTTCACAAAAGGGAAGGAACAAAGAGAAAAGGAGGCACGATCCCACCGTCCCGCCGCGGGTCAACACTTCCTCCACCCACCAC
>NW_899457.1:0-891 GCF_000209065.1 Trypanosoma cruzi | reverse complement strand
CCGCAGGCTCACTCAGCTCCCTCTCCGTGTCCGCAGGGACAATGTCCTCCGTGCTGTGCAGCGGCGGCGCGGCCTCCTTCTCAGCATCCTCCGCAGGCTCACTCAGCTCCCTCTCCGTGTCCGCAGGGACAATGTCCTCCGTGCTGTGCAGCGGCGGCGCGGCCTCCTTCTCAGCATCCTCCGCAGGCTCACTCAGCTCCCTCTCCGTGTCCGCAGGGACAATGTCCTCCGTGCTGTGCAGCGGCGGCGCGGCCTCCTCCTCAGCATCCTCCGCAGGCTCACTCAGCTCCCTCTCCGTGTCCGCAGGGACAATGTCCTCCGTGCTGTGCAGCGGCGGCGCGGCCTCCTCCTCAGCATCCTCCGCAGGCTCACTCAGCTCCCTCTCCGTGTCCGCAGGGACAATGTCCTCCATGCTGTGCAGCGGCGGCGCGGCCTCCTTCTCAGCATCCTCCGCAGGCTCACTCAGCTCCCTCTCCGTGTCCGCAGGGACAATGTCCTCCGTGCTGTGCAGCGGCGGCGCGGCCTCCTCCTCAGCATCCTCCGCAGGCTCACTCAGCTCCCTCTCCGTGTCCGCAGGGACAATGTCCTCCGTGCTGTGCAGCGGCGGCGCGGCCTCCTCCTCAGCATCCTCCGCAGGCTCACTCAGCTCCCTCTCCGTGTCCGCAGGGACAATGTCCTCCGTGCTGTGCAGCGGCGGCGCGGCCTCCTCCTCAGCATCCTCCGCAGGCTCACTCAGCTCCCTCTCCGTGTCCGCAGGGACAATGTCCTCCGTGCTGTGCAGCGGTGGCGCGGCCTCCTCCTCAGCATCCTCCGCAGGCTCACTCAGCTCCCTCTCCGTGTCCGCAGGGACAATGTCCTCCGTGCTGGCAGCGGCGGCGCGGCCTCCTCCTC
>NW_899456.1:0-891 GCF_000209065.1 Trypanosoma cruzi | reverse complement strand
AGCCAGGCAGGACGGCAGCGGTGCGTGTCGTGCAAAAGAGAGCACCAACGGGCCTGCATGGGTGTGCATGCATATATACAATGGGCACATTATTGTGTGTGCTTCGTGGGGTGAGGCGACGACGAGAGTCCATGCAAGGGGACACACACACAGAGAGAGAAGGAAGTGTGTGTATGCGGGCGGTGCATGGCTCTCTCACACTCACTCTCACGCGGCCACCACCGCAGCCGCAGCCGCACAAACCACGAAACAGATGGAATCAGTGCGATTGCAGAACTCGCACACCGTCCTGCAAACCAGAAGTTTAAAAAGCAATATGAAACAAGAATTCAAAAAAAAAAAATGGAAAAAACTTAGGCTTCTGCGGGAATCGAACCCGCGTCCCCGGATGACATTGTGAGCGTGTTTGCCACTGAGCTAAAAAAATGCGGTCGCGCGACTCCTTTTCACGTAAAGTATTAATGTCGATCTTCGAACAATCGAGCACATTTGCGTTGTCCCCTGGAAAACGAAAAAGACATGTTTAGGATGCGCAGCCGCAGCGTGGTTACTACTATAAGTCGTCATATATCTAACGCCCGAGGCCACCGCTGCAGCTTGGATAATTCGACACGTCGTGCTGTATCTAACGTCCGGGGCAGCCGCTGCAACTTGGATAATTCGACACGTCGTCCCGTATCTAACGTCCGGGGCAGCCGCTGCAACTTGGATAATTCGACACGTCGTCCTGTATCTAGCGTCCGGGGCAGCCGCTGCAACTTGGATAATTCGACACGTCGTGCTGTATCTAACGTCCGGGGCAGCCGCTGCAACTTGGATAATTCGACACGTCGTCCCGTATCTAACGTCCGGGGCAGCCGCTGCAACTTGGATAATTCGACACGTCGTGCT
>NW_899455.1:0-891 GCF_000209065.1 Trypanosoma cruzi | reverse complement strand
TCCTGGAGCTGGCTGTGCCCGTGCACCGCGGTTACTTCATTGCTGCCGACGAGACGATAGTCATTCGCTGCGACGCTGTGGCGGTGTCCGGCGGCTGCAAGGGTGTGCTGCTTGGGTCCTTCACGATCAGGTCGGACACGCTGCCCGCCGCCTCCAGCGCCCTCTCGGCGATCACCGGCGTTGTTGCGGGTGCGGCGGCTGTTGCCGTGGTGGTGACCGGCGGGCTGGGCTCCGTCCTGGAGATGCAGGCGCTCGGCGTGTTGGCGAGGATGCCATGCGCCTCGGCGCAGGAGCGTGCGAGCACCGTTGCGCTGCCGTACTTCCTGTCGGTGTTTGCTGCCCTTGACCCGCTGTGGATGGTGGTGGCCAACGCGCTGCTTGCCGCTGTGTTCGGGTGCGTGCACTGCGGTGTGACGGCGGCCTTCCAGCGGTGGCACGGCGTGGACGCGGCGAGTGCGTGGGCTGCGATGCGCTTCCCGAGCCTGACGTACGTCGTGGCGCACGCGATGCACCTCGGCATCTTCTTTGGCTCGGTGCTTGCACTGGCGATGCCCGGCGCCCGCGTGCAATACCGCGTGATTGGTGTCGTTGGCGTGCTGTACGGTGCGGCGTTTCCTGCTGGCGTGTGCTACTTCATTGCCCGCCACACGGGCGCGAGCTTTACGAGGTACTGGCAGTTTTCGAGAAAGCCGCTGCACGAGCGCCTGCTGTACCCCGTCGGGTATTGGCACCCCGCGGCGCAGCAGCGGATGTACGGCAGCATGCTGACGAACATGAGGGGCAGCCACGTGTACTGGTGCGTGTTCCAGCTGTCGGTGCTGTGCGTGGTGTGCCTGATTGCTGCTTTGCACCCGCCCGTGGGAGGCTGCCACGTCCAGTACTTCTGCATGG
>NW_899454.1:0-891 GCF_000209065.1 Trypanosoma cruzi | reverse complement strand
ACACGCTCACAATGTCATCCGGGGACGCGGGTTCGATTCCCGCAGAAGCGTAAGTTTTTTCCATTTTTTTTTGAATTCTTGTTTCATATTGCTTTTTAAACTTCTGGTTTGCAGGACGGTGTGCGAGTTCTGCAATCGCACTGATTCCATCTGTTTCGTGGTTTGTGCGGCTGCGGCTGCGGTGGTGGCCGCGTGAGAGTGAGTGTGAGAGAGCCATGCACCGCCCGCACACACACTCTTCCTTCTCTCTCTGTGTGTGTGTGTCCCCTTGCATGGACTCTCGCCCTCACCTCACCCCACGAGGCACACACAATAATGTGCCCATTGTATATATGCATGCACACCCATGCAGGCCCGTTGGTGCTCTCTTTTGCACGACACGCACCGCTGCCGTCCTGCCTGGCTGCATGGACGGAGCACCGTAACTGTTTCTGTTTTGTTTTTATTGCATTGAGTGGGCGACCTCTCTCTCTCTCCCTCTGTGTGTGTGTTTTGCTTTACGGGAGCAATGAGAGTGTGTGTGCGCTGGTCGTCCCACGCTTCGGCTTTTTGTTTTGTTTTCCTTTTTGATTTTGTGGTTGAGTGCACCCATTCCGCGGCTGCGTGTGTGTGTGTGTGATGATATGAGTAATTTGCGTGTGTGCTATCTGCCTCTCTCTGCCGTTGCTTTCTTCAGACTCTCTTGTGGCGCACAGCTGCTCCGCAAGTATAGGCGCTGCCAAACACACAAGCACATGCACACACACATGCCGTGTTTAAAACGCTGAGAATGCACGCACGCACAGGATTGTGGCTGCGGAGGCCCTCGCGAGGGGGGAAAAGCCTGCATTTTGTTTTTTTTTGACATGTTGCTCGGGGTGTGCTGACGCGTGACGAGAATAACAAACCACC
>NW_899453.1:0-891 GCF_000209065.1 Trypanosoma cruzi | reverse complement strand
CCGAATTGCCCGGAGGTGGGTTGTGGTGGGCGCACGCCGCTGCTGATGGAAGCAACCAACTCTTGTGCGCGAGGGCGCGTGGCCCCGTGAACGCGCTTGCGTGATGGCCCAAAACAAACTCAACAGGTCTGACAGCCGCCCCGCCCGCCGCAACCTCGCCGGCTGGCCCCCGCGCCTCCCCTCGCATGGCCAGGAAAGGCGCGTCTTGAGACCCACCGCTCCGTGACGCTGGGCGCTTGGGTGCATCGGCGCCCCGAGAAAGAGACACGCCGGTCGTGAAGCGCAGCGACCCTTGGGCCGGTGGCGCGCTGTCGGTGCCGCGCGTGGCGCCACTGCCCGGTTGCGCGAGAGTTTGCGGTGACGGTGCGCGCGTCGAGGCTCCCTCCCCAGTTCGGGAAACGATGGGAAAAAACAAAACCAAAGAGGACGCGCACGGGTGAGAGATGCGGCTGCGACGCGTGATGAAATTCCACAGTTTCCTGTCAGTCTGACGACGAAAACGCGTGAGGACGCAATTCCCGACTCAGCTCACACTGAAGTGCTTTGCTTTACACCCCCATCTTTCTTTTTTTTTCTTTTTCTTTTTTTCTTTTTCTTTTTTTCTTTCTTTGTCCCTCTGCTCTCGCTGCGCGGTTTTGCGGCCCAGCGACGCGCACGCCCGCACACACACACACGCGCTACGATGGAGACATGTTGTTCGAGGTCCAAACAGTTTGAGCGACGCATTGAGAACGGAACAATAAAAATCACCTTTCGGCTGAGCGCCCGCTCCCCTCCCTCCCACTTCCTGCTATTGTTGTCGTTTTTCTTTCTTGCGCAACGGCGCGCACGTAACATCCTGCCCTGTCAGGCGCCCTGCCTGTGCAAACGGTTGGTGGCGGGCCCGCCAAA
>NW_899452.1:0-891 GCF_000209065.1 Trypanosoma cruzi | reverse complement strand
GAAACAAAAACATAGACCACAGCGTGTGGTGCAGCAGCCGCTTGAAAACGATTATCCGACTGCAGCACCCTTGTGGGCAAGATCTCGCGACATTCCTCCAAGCAGCGGATAGTTCAAGGTTGTTTGGCGTCCAGTGTGTGAACACGCAAACAGACATTGAAAGAGAGTGCCTCTGACCACCACCATTCATAATTCGAAACAAAAACTTAGACCACAGCGTGTGGTGCAGCAGCCACTCGAAAACGATTATCCGACTGCAGCACCCTTGTGGGCAAGATCTCGCGAAATTCCTCCAAGCAGCGGATAGTTCAGGGTTGTTTGGCGTCCAGTGTGTGAACACGCAAACAGACATTGAAAGAGAGTGCCTCTGACCACCACCATTCATAATTCGAAACAAAAACATAGACCACAGCGTGTGGTGCAGCAGCCGCTCGAAAACGATTATCCGACTGCAGCACCCTTGTGGGCAAGATCTCGCGACATTCCTCCAAGCAGCGGATAGTTCAGGGTTGTTTGGCGTCCAGTGTGTGAACACGCAAACAGACATTGAAAGAGAGTGCCTCTGACCACCACCATTCATAATTCGAAACAAAGATTTAGACCACAGCGTGTGGTGCAGCAGCCGCTCGAAAACGATCCGGCGAGTGCAGCACCCCTGTGGGCAAGAGCTCGCGAAATTCCTCCAAGCAGCGGATAGTTCAGGGTTGTTTGGTGTCCAGTGTGTGAACACGCAAACAGACATTGAAAGAGAGTGTCTCTGACCACCACCATTCATAATTCGAAACAAAAATTTAGACCACAGCGTGTGGTGCAGCAGCCACTCGAAAACGATTATCCGACTGCAGCACCCTTGTGGGCAAGATCTCGCGAAATTCCTCCAAGCAGCGGATA
>NW_899451.1:0-891 GCF_000209065.1 Trypanosoma cruzi | reverse complement strand
CGCCCTCCGGTGTGGACGACGTGGAGGGCGTTCTTAACGCACCGCTGCGCGACGGTATCGCCACGGGAGTCTGATGGGATGCTGCAATCCCAAGCCTCCGTTTGTGCGTTGGCGCCTGCGCCCGTCAGGTTTGGCCCGTCCGCGCAGAACGGCTCATCAAATTCTTCCGCCGACACACTCTTCGCAGAGGAGGGAGGGAGGTACAGCAACAAAAACGCCGGTCTCATTCCTGCCTCTGAATGGACGGCCGCTTGCGCCACCCCAATGCCGGCGGCGAGGACCGGTCCCGCTTCCGCCCGCAGCCCCTCACGTACGAGAGCGGACGCACCGCTGCCTCGACAGGTGCAAGCGGCCCCGTGGTGCCGGAAACCCGGCAGGCTGAGGCCAGTGGCTTCAGGATGCGGGGCGTCGCCGTCCCACCCATCACACAATGCAACGCATTCTCGTCATCCCGCTTCATGCTCAGCGCCAGAAGCTTCGCCAGAGTGGGGCCGGCGGCGTTCCACACCCCCGCTCGGCAGCAACATGGTGCGGATGGCGCTGCTGACGGAACCGCAACGCGCGCCACCAAAACCCCATGGTGCCGCGATGTGCACCAGTAATGCGCGGCTGGTCCGGGCGCTGGTCGATGCTGTCCGCCCCGCGCCAACAGCAATTCCATGAGGGAATGTTCACCTGGGCGGCTGGCCGGATCTGGTGTTTTTCAATAGTAGAAACCAAGCAGGGCGGGAATGAGAGGGGATGAATGGAATAAGGGTGGGTTCACTACATCCTCAAAGTTTACCGCCAAGTAAGCGCATATCATCCGATAACCGCAATCGTGGCCGGTTCACTCTGTTCGGATGGGATATATATATATATATATACATATATTACCTACGAGGTGAAAGA
>NW_899450.1:0-891 GCF_000209065.1 Trypanosoma cruzi | reverse complement strand
CGAAAACGATCAGCCGAGTGCAGCACCCGTGTGGGCAAGAGCTCGCGAAATTCCTCCAAGCAGCGGATAGTTCAGGGTTGTTTGGTGTCCAGTGTGTGAACACGCAAACAGATAGTGACAGAGAGTGCCTCTGACTCCCACCATTCACAATCGGAAACAAAAATTTAGACCACAACGTGTGATGCAGCGGCAGCTCGAAAACGATCAGCCGAGTGCAGCACCCGTGTGGGCAAGAGCTCGCGAAATTCCTCCAAGCAGCGGATAATTCAGGGTTGTTTGGTGTCCAGTGTGTGAACACGCAAACAGATATTGAAAGAGAGTGTCTCTGACTCCCACCATTCATAATTGGAAACAAAAATTTGGACCACAACGTGTGATGCAGCAGCCGCTCGAAAACGATCAGCCGAGTGCAGCACCCTTGTGGGCAAGAGCTCGCGAAATTCCTCCAAGCAGCGGATAGTTCAGGGTTGTTTGGTGTCCAGTGTGTGAACACGCAAACAGATATTGAAAGAGAGTGCCTCTGACTCCCACCATTCATAATCGGAAACAAAAATTTAGACCACAACGTGTGATGCAGCGGCCGCTCGAAAACGATCAGCCGAGTGCAGCACCCGTGTGGGCAAGAGCTCGCGAAATTCCTCCAAGCAGCGGATAATTCAGGGTTGTTTGGTGTCCAGTGTGTGAACACGCAAACAGATAGTGACAGAGAGTGCCTCTGACTCCCACCATTCATAATCGGAAACAAAAATTTGGACCACAACGTGTGATGCAGCAGCCGCTCGAAAACGATCAGCCGAGTGCAGCACCCTTGTGGGCAAGAGCTCGCGAAATTCCTCAAAGCAGCGGATAGTTCAGGGTTGTTTGGTGTCCAGTGTGTGAACACGCAAACAG
>NW_899449.1:0-891 GCF_000209065.1 Trypanosoma cruzi | reverse complement strand
TGCCGTCGACGCCAGCAGCTGGATGACCTACACGGGCGGCGTTATGACGAGCTGCGTCTCCGAGCAGCTGGATCACGGCGTTCTTCTCGTCGGCTACAATGACAGCGCCGCAGTGCCGTACTGGATCATCAAGAACTCGTGGGCCACGCAGTGGGGCGAGGAAGGCTACATCCGCATTGCAAAGGGCTCGAACCAGTGCCTTGTCAAGGAGGAGGCGAGCTCCGCGGTGGTCGGTGGTCCCGGACCCACTCCCGAGCCAACCACCACGACAACCACAAGTGCCCCAGGACCGTCCCCATCGTACTTTGTGCAGATGTCCTGCACTGACGCTGCGTGCATTGTCGGGTGCGAGAACGTGACGTTACCGACCGGTCAGTGTCTCCTGACCACCAGCGGCGTCTCTGCCATTGTCACGTGCGGTGCTGAGACTCTCACAGAAGAAGTCTTCCTTACGAGTACGCACTGCAGCGGCCCATCGGTGAGGTCCTCTGTTCCTCTCAACAAATGCAACCGGCTTTTAAGAGGCTCCGTTGAGTTCTTCTGCGGCTCCAGCTCCAGTGGCCGACTGGCCGACGTGGACAGGCAGCGTCGCCATCAGCCATACCACAGCCGTCATCGCCGCCTCTGAGGGCACTCTTTGTTTCTGATGCTGCCTTTTCTCTCATTTTACTTTTTTATTATTATTGAGCGAGCGTCGGTGCTGCGGCACACTGGGCAAATAAGTCCCAGTGGAGTGGATTGTTTATTGATTTGCTCCATGTATGTGTTTTCTTTTTTGTGCACAACTGCAAATATGTGTCCGCGATCGACGTCTCAGCCGACGCGTGTGTTTTTTCTATTATATGCTTCTGTTGAGCGCCGCGAGCATTCCGCCACTGTGGCTGAACCCAC
>NW_899448.1:0-891 GCF_000209065.1 Trypanosoma cruzi | reverse complement strand
CAACCTTGAACTATCGGCTGCTGGGAGGAATTTCGCGAGCTCTTGCCCACAATGGTGCTGCAGTCGGCGGATCGTTTTCGAGCGGCTGCTGCACCACACGCTGTGGTCTAAATTTTTGTTTCGAATTATGAATGGCGGGAGTCAGAGGCACTCTCTTTCAATGTATGTTTGCGTGTGCACACACTGGACACCAAACAACCCTGAATTATCCGCTGCTTGGAGGAATTTCGCGAGCTCTTGCCCACAATGGTGCTGCAGTCGGCGGATCGTTTTCGAGCGGCTGCTGCACCACACGTTGTGGTCTAAATTTTTGTTTCGAATTATGAATGGCGGGAGTCAGAGGCACTCTCTTTCAATGTATGTTTGCGTGTGCACACACTGGACACCAAACAACCCTGAATTATCCGCTTCTTGGAGGAATTTCGCGAGCTCTTGCCCACAAGGGTGCTGCAGTCGGCGGATCGTTTTCGAGCGGCTGCTGCACCACACGCTGTGGTCTAAGTTTTTGTTTCGAATTATGAATGGCGGGAGTCAGAGGCACTCTCTTTCAATGTATGTTTGCGTGTGCACACACTGGACACCAAACAACCCTGAATTATCCGCTGCTTGGAGGAATTTCGCGAGCTCTTGCCCACAAGGGTGCTGCAGACGGCGGATCGTTTTCGAGCGGCTGCTGCACCACACGCTGTGGTCTAAATTTTTGTCTTGAATTATGAATGGCGGGAGTCAGAGACACTCTCTTTCAATGTATGTTTGCGTGTGCACACACTGGACACCAAACAACCCTGAATTATCCGCTGCTTGGAGGAGTTTCGCGAGCTCTTGCCCACAATGGTGCTGCAGTCGGCGGATCGTTTTCGAGCGGCTGCTGCACCACACGCTGTGGTCTAA
>NW_899447.1:0-891 GCF_000209065.1 Trypanosoma cruzi | reverse complement strand
GCGGATAGTTCAGGGTTGTTTGGCGTCCGGTGTGTGAACACGCAAACAGACATTGAAAGAGAGTGCCTCTGACCACCACCATTCATAATTCGAAACAAAAATGTAGACCACAGCGTGTGGTGCAGCAGCCGCTCGAAAACGATTATCCGACTGCAGCACCCTTGTGGGCAAGATCTCGCGACATTCCTCCAAGCAGCGGATAGTTCAGGGTTGTTTGGCGTCCAGTGTGTGAACACGCAAACAGACATTGAAAGAGAGTGTCTCTGACCACCACCATTCATAATTCGAAACAAAAATTTAGACCACAGCGTGTGGTGCAGCAGCCGCTCGAAAACGATTATCCGACTGCAGCACCCTTGTGGGCAAGATCTCGCGACATTCCTCCAAGCAGCGGATAGTTCAGGGTTGTTTGGCGTCCAGTGTGTGAACACGCAAACAGACATTGAAAGAGAGTGCCTCTGACCACCACCATTCATAATTCGAAACAAAAATTTAGACCACAGCGTGTGGTGCAGCAGCCGCTCGAAAACGATTATCCGACTGCAGCACCCTTGTGGGCAAGATCTCGCGACATTCCTCCAAGCAGCGGATGGTTCAGGGTTGTTTGGCGTCCAGTGTGTGAACACGCAAACAGACATTGAAAGAGAGTGCCTCTGACCACCACCATTCATAATTCGAAACAAAAATTTAGACCACAACGTGTGGTGCAGCAGCCGCTCGAAAACAATTATCCGACTGCAGCACCCTTGTGGGCAAGATCTCGCGACATTCCTCCAAGCAGCGGATAGTTCAGGGTTGTTTGGCGTCCAGTGTGTGAACACGCAAACAGACATGAAAGAGAGTGCCTCTGACCACCACCATTCATAATTCGAAACAAAAATTTAGACCACA
>NW_899446.1:0-891 GCF_000209065.1 Trypanosoma cruzi | reverse complement strand
GAGTACTTTCCTGCTTCGTGGCGCTTTCAGGCCCTGCCACGGCAGTGAGCCACGCAAGAAATACATCAGGATGTAGCCGATGCCCTCCAGGTCGTCGCGACGGCTCTGCTCAATGCCAAGATGCGTGTTGATCGAGCAGTACCGTGCCGTTCCCGTCAGGCTTTTCCCCCTCCTTGTACGGGATGTGCTGGTGCGTGCGGGGGTCGCGGTACTTCTTGGCGAGACCAAAATCAACGACGTAGACGTGGTGCCCCTTCTTCCCGGTGCCCATCAAGAAATTGTCCGGCTTCATGTCGCGGTGGATGACGCTCTTGCTGTGGACAAACTCGATGCGCGCAATCATCTGCTCCGCCAGCATCAGCGTTGTCTTCAGCGACAGCTTCCTATCACAGAAGCTGAAGAGGTCCTCGAGCGAGGGCCCCAGCAGGTCCATCACCATCACGTTGAACTCGCCCTCCACGCCATAAAAAAGAATGTTGGGGATGCCCACGACCCCGCCGCCTGCGTTGAGAATGCGGTAGAATCGGGCCTCAAAGGCGAGCTGTGGATGGCGCGTCTTCGCCTGCTCCAGCTTGATGGCCACGGTCTCGCCCGTCTGTATGTTTGTGCCGCGGAAGATCTCGCCGAACGACCCCGCCCCTATCTTCTGGCCGAGGCGGAAGCGGTTACCCACTCGAAGCTCTAAGCTCATCGTGTGTTGCGTGAGGTGTTTGTGTGACGTTCACTCCTACCTTGCCGGCAACAAAAGAAGAGAAATAAAAGCAGGGCCCATTTTTTTGGCGGGGGCAGGGAGAGGGGCGACCCCCCGCACGGCACGCCGCTCATGCGACGGGTCCCCCCTTTCTTCGCACAAAGAGAGAGCCGAATCGCCGCGTCGTCACCGCTGCCGTC
>NW_899445.1:0-891 GCF_000209065.1 Trypanosoma cruzi | reverse complement strand
AACCACGCTGCGGCTGCGCATCCTAAACACGTCTTTTTCGTTTTCCAGGGGACAACGCAAATGTGCTCGATTGTTCGAAGATCGACATTAATACTTTACGTGAAAAGGAGTCGCGCGACCGCATTTTTTTAGCTCAGTGGCAAACACGCTCACAATGTCATCCGGGGACGCGGGTTCGATTCCCGCAGAAGCCTAAGTTTTTTCCATTTTTTTTTTTTGAATTCTTGTTTCATATTGCTTTTTAAACTTCTGGTTTGCAGGACGGTGTGCGAGTTCTGCAATCGCACTGATTCCATCTGTTTCGTGGTTTGTGCGGCTGCGGCTGCGGTGGTGGCCGCGTGAGAGTGAGTGTGAGAGAGCCATGCACCGCCCGCATACACACACTTCCTTCTCTCTCTCTGTGTGTGTCCCCTTGCATGGACTCTCGTCGTCGCCTCACCCCACGAAGCACACACAATAATGTGCCCATTGTATATATGCATGCACACCCATGCAGGCCCGTTGGTGCTCTCTTTTGCACGACACGCACCGCTGCCGTCCTGCCTGGCTGCATGGGCGGAGCACCGTAACTGTTTCTGTTTTGTTTTCATTGCATTGAGTGGGCGACCTCTCTCTCTCTCCCTGTGTGTGTGTTTTGCTTTACGGGAGCAATGAGAGTGTGTGTGCGCTGGTAGTCCCACGCTTCGGCTTTTTGTTTTGTTTTTCTTTTTGATTTTGTGGTTGAGTGCACCCATTCCGCGGCTGCGTGTGTGTGTGTGTGATGATATGAGTAATTTGCGTGTGTGCTTATCTGCCTCTCTCTGCCGTTGCTTTCTTCAGACTCTCTTGTGGCGCACAGCTGCTCTGCAAGTATAGGCGCTGACAAACACACACACACATGCACACACATGC
>NW_899444.1:0-891 GCF_000209065.1 Trypanosoma cruzi | reverse complement strand
AATGGTGGTGGTCAGAGACACTCTCTTTCAATGTCTGTTTGCGTGTTCACACACTGAACGCCAAACAACCCGGAACTATCCGCTGCTTGGAGGAATTTCGCGAGATCTTGCCCACAACGGTGCTGCACTCGGATAATCGTTTTCGAGCGGCTGCTGCACCACACGCTGTGGTCTATGTTTTTGTTTCGAATTATGAATGGTGGTGGTCAGAGACACTCTCTTTCAATGTCTGTTTGCGTGTTCACACACTGAACGCCAAACAACCCGGAACTATCCGCTGCTTGGAGGAATTTCGCGAGATCTTGCCCACAACGGTGCTGCACTCGGATAATCGTTTTCGAGCGACTGCTGCACCACACGCTGTGGTCTATGTTTTTGTTTCGAATTATGAATGGTGGTGGTCAGAGACACTCTCTTTCAATGTCTGTTTGCGTGTTCACACACTGAACGCCAAACAACCCGGAACTATCCGCTGCTTGGAGGAATTTCGCGAGATCTTGCCCACAACGGTGCTGCACTCGGATAATCGTTTTCGAGCGGCTGCTGCACCACACGCTGTGGTCTATGTTTTTGTTTCGAATTATGAATGGTGGTGGTCAGAGACACTCTCATTCAATGTCTGTTTGCGTGTTCACACACTGGACGCCAAACAACCCGGAACTATCCGCTGCTTGGAGGAATTTCGCGAGATCTTGCCCACAACGGTGCTGCACTCGGATAATCGTTTTCGAGCGACTGCTGCACCACACGCTGTGGTCTATGTTTTTGTTTCGAATTATGAATGGTGGTGGTCAGAGACACTCTCTTTCAATGTCTGTTTGCGTGTTCACACACTGGACGCCAAACAACCCGGAACTATCCGCTGCTGGAGGAATTCGCGAGATCTGCCCA
>NW_899443.1:0-891 GCF_000209065.1 Trypanosoma cruzi | reverse complement strand
CAGCGCACACACACTCTCATTGCTCCCGTAAAGCAAAACACACACACAGGGAGAGAGAGAGAGGTCGCCCACTCAATGCAATGAAAACAAAACAGAAACAGTTACGGTGCTCCGCCCATGCAGCCAGGCAGGACGGCAGCGGTGCGTGTCGTGCAAAAGAGAGCACCAACGGGCCTGCATGGGTGTGCATGCATATATACAATGGGCACATTATTGTGTGTGCTTCGTGGGGTGAGGCGACGACGAGAGTCCATGCAAGGGGACACACACACAGAGAGAGAAGGAAGTGTGTGTATGCGGGCGGTGCATGGCTCTCTCACACTCACTCTCACGCGGCCACCACCGCAGCCGCAGCCGCACAAACCACGAAACAGATGGAATCAGTGCGATTGCAGAACTCGCACACCGTCCTGCAAACCAGAAGTTTAAAAAGCAATATGAAACAAGAATTCAAAAAAAAAAAAAAAATGGAAAAAACTTAGGCTTCTGCGGGAATCGAACCCGCGTCCCCGGATGACATTGTGAGCGTGTTTGCCACTGAGCTAAAAAAATGCGGTCGCGCGACTCCTTTTCACGTAAAGTATTAATGTCGATCTTCGAACAATCGAGCACATTTGCGTTGTCCCCTGGAAAACGAAAAAGACGTGTTTAGGATGCGCAGCCGCAGCGTGGTTACTACTGTAAGTCGTCATATATCTAACGCCCGAGGCCACCGCTGCAGCTTGGATAATTCGACACGTCGTGCTGTATCTAACGTCCGGGGCAGCCGCTGCAACTTGGATAATTCGACACGTCGTCCCGTATCTAACGTCCGGGGCAGCCGGTGCAACTTGGATAATTCGACACGTCGTGCTGTATCTAGCGTCCGGGGCCACCGCTGCAACTTGGATA
>NW_899442.1:0-891 GCF_000209065.1 Trypanosoma cruzi | reverse complement strand
CAGTAACTGTCCCCGCGGACAGGGATGCGACTGCGCTCATGGCAACGGACGAGTTGACGACGGAGGCGAGGCCGCTTGACGTGACTGTCGGTTCCGCGCTGCTCAGTGACTCGGCAGCAGTAACTGCCCCCGCGGACAGGGATGCGACTGCGCTCATGGCAACGGACGAGTTGACGACGGAGGCGAGGCCGCTTGACGTGACTGTCGGTTCTGCGCTGCTCAGTGACTCGGCGGCAGTAACTGCCCCCGCGGACAGGGATGCGACTGCGCTCATGGCAACGGACGAGTTGACGACGGAGGCGAGGCCGCTTGACGTGACTGTCGGTTCCGCGCTGCTCAGTGACTCGGCAGCAGTAACTGTCCCCGCGGACAGGGATGCGACTGCGCTCATGGCAACGGACGAGTTGACGACGGAGGCGAGGCCGCTTGACGTGACTGTCGGTTCTGCGCTGCTCAGTGACTCGGCAGCAGTAACTGCCCCCGCGGACAGGGATGCGACTGCGCTCATGGCAACGGACGAGTTGACGACGGAGGCGAGGCCGCTTGACGTGACTGTCGGTTCCGCGCTGCTCAGTGACTCGGCAGCAGTAACTGCCCCCGCGGACAGGGATGCGACTGCGCTCATGGCAACGGACGAGTTGACGACGGAGGCGAGGCCGCTTGACGTGACTGTCGGTTCTGCGCTGCTCAGTGACTCGGCGGCAGTAACTGCCCCCGCGGACAGGGATGCGACTGCGCTCATGGCAACGGACGAGTTGACGACGGAGGCGAGGCCGCTTGACGTGACTGTCGGTTCCGCGCTGCTCAGTGACTCGGCGGCAGTAACTGCCCCCGCGGACAGGGATGCGACTGCGCTCATGGCAACGGACGAGTGACGACGGAGGCGAGGCC
>NW_899441.1:0-891 GCF_000209065.1 Trypanosoma cruzi | reverse complement strand
GTGTGTGTGTGTGATGATATGAGTAATTTGCGTGTGTGCTTATCTGCCTCTCTCTGCCGTTGCTTTCTTCAGACTCTCTTGTGGCGCACAGCTGCTCTGCAAGTATAGGCGCTGACAAACACACACACACATGCACACACATGCCGTGCTTAAAACGCTGAGAATGCACGCACGCACAGGATTGTGGCTGCCGAGGCCCTCGCGAGGGGGAAAAAACCTGCATTTTTTTTTTTTGACATGTTGCTCGGTGTGTGCTGACGCGTGACGAATAACAACACGCCCCAATAAGCAGAAAAGAAGTAAAACAAAATGGCGCTGAGCGGCACACCGGTAAGCCAAAAATACGCAATCACCAATAAAAAAGCCGGCGATCACCCAGCAGGCACATCAAGCGTCCTCAAAACCAACCTGGAACAGACAAAAAAAAAGAGACAATCATAGAAAACAAAGATCCCCGCCCCCAAACAGGAAAAACATTAAAGAAAACGCGATTCTTTTTTTTGTCCTTACTGCCGGGGTTGGCCGCCGCAAGAAATAAAAAATGGTAGGGCGGTGGCCCCGGACGCTAGATACAGCACGACGTGTCGAATTATCCAAGTTGCAGCGGCTGCCCCGGACGTTAGATACAGCACGACGTGTCGAATTATCCAAGCTGCAGCGGTGGCCTCGGGCGTTAGATATATGACGACTTACAGTAGTAACCACGCTGCGGCTGCGCATCCTAAACACGTCTTTTTCGTTTTCCAGGGGACAACGCAAATGTGCTCGATTGTTCGAAGATCGACATTAATACTTTACGTGAAAAGGAGTCGCGCGACCGCATTTTTTTAGCTCAGTGGCAAACACGCTCACAATGTCATCCGGGGACGCGGGTTCGATCCCGCAGAAGCC
>NW_899440.1:0-891 GCF_000209065.1 Trypanosoma cruzi | reverse complement strand
ATTCCGGCCAAGGTGATGTTGGGATTTTTAGTCATTCTTCTTCCTCGGTTGTGGGTCATGGGGATAATGGAGTTGTAACTGATGGAAATTTTCAGGGCAGTGGAAGTCACTCTCCGGGCTTTGCTCCTAATGGTGGCAAAACTTCACTTACTGGTGTTGTTGAGGGTGTGGGTTTAAAAAGCTCTAAGGATGCCTTAACTCCTGCAGAAGAAGGCCGTGGAGGAATGCAGGGTCAGCAAGAATTAGTGCCCAAAGTTTCACATCAGCCCGAAGCGGGAACAACAGGGAAAAGCCATCATAATGCGCCTGAACAGTTGCCCAACGCAAAAACCGAATTAGGAAATGGTGGTGGTGCAACTGCGGAGGGTGATGAAGTAAAAACCACCGTGAAGGATGCACAATTGGGTAGATCTTCCACGAACGACAGCCATCCACCAGCAGCAGACCGAGGGTTGAAGGAGCAGGAAGGCACAGTGAGAAAGGCAACATCAACAGTGGCATTAACGCCAGCAGTGGGACGAGAAACACCACCTAAGGCGGACCCAAAAGAGGACTCACCGGAGGAGAAAGCCGCGTCCAGCGCAGGTGTCACGCAAGATTCACCAACTGTCAGTCAACAACAAACACATTCTTCATCGTCCTCCCAAAGTGGAATTGATCCGACTTATACTCCAGGGGAAGGACGCGATGCGGAGGAAATTTTCAACAATAACCAACCATCTGGTTGGGTAGTGGTGAAAGAAGGAGCACAACATGAAACTGTTGCTGGCAGTGAGAAGCCAACAATACCAGCAGCTAACACCCGCAACACAATTGGCACAACCATTTCTGGCGACAGCAACAGCAGCACCGCGACAATTACAGCTTTACGGTCTGATGCGGCACGGAAGG
>NW_899439.1:0-891 GCF_000209065.1 Trypanosoma cruzi | reverse complement strand
CGGCGCTGCTGCTCATCTTGAACTGCGCTCCCTTCAGTGCGGGGAGGAACTTTGTGTGCAGCAGTGCGGGGGCGCAGCACTTCATACGCGGCGCGACGTTGCGTGCCAGAAGGAAAAAAGCGCCCTGATCAATTGCACAGGGAATGATACACTTCAGCGGCGGGTCCCAGCTAGCCGTGGTAGCACACGGGGGAAGGCACTGCTAAAACACGGTGCGGCCTGCACCGCTGGAAAGGCTGCCTTTCCAACATTGTCGCTATCCTTCAGGCCAAATGCATTCTTCACAGCGCTCAGCGTCAACATGCGCTGCACCTGCACGACAGTTGGGTACATGTCCCCCATGTACATCGTGTTGCGGAATATAAATGTCTTGCGTGGATCGAAGCCAAAGGCAATGATGTCTTTTATGTTCTCCACCACCAACCCGCTCGCTTTCTCCCCGCTGACGGGAATGTCGCGGAAGAAGTGCTTCTCATCATCGGTTATCTGGATCACCAACGGAAGACCGAGCGCATCCTGCAGGTACCGCGTCAATAAAAACGGCATGACATGGCCAATGTGCATCGACTGCGCGCTCGGTCCACGACCAGTGTACAAGTACGCGCGGTGTGTCCCCGTCGCAAAGGACGCACGCACGCAGTCAAGGGCGGCTCCAAAATCCCTGTGGGAGAAGACGATGCCGCGGCGGAAAAAATGGTGCAATGCCATTCGTCCCGCCTCCTCTTGTGCGGTGCTGGTTGCCTGCGCGTGCTCCCCCCGTCCGTTGCATGTTTCCTCCAGCCGCCGCAGAAGGGGCTCATCAACGGGCTCCGACCCGAATCGTGTGAGGACGCGGCCATCGTCCCCACCCCTTGGGCCCGAGGCGGCAACACCCCACGGCGTCACAACGTC
>NW_899438.1:0-891 GCF_000209065.1 Trypanosoma cruzi | reverse complement strand
CCAAGCAGCGGATAGTCAAGGTTGTTTGGTGTCCAGTGTGTGAACACGCGAACAGATATTGACAGAGAGTGTCTCTGACTCCCACCATTCACAATCGGAAACAAAAATTTGGACCACAACGTGTGATGCAGCAGCCGCTCGAAAACGATCAGCCGAGTGCAGCACCCGTGTGGGCAAGAGCTCGCGAAATTCCTCCAAGCAGCGGATAATTCAGGGTTGTTTGGTGTCCAGTGTGTGAACACGCAAACAGATATTGACAGAGAGTGTCTCTGACTCCCATCATTCACAATCGGAAACAAAAATTTGGACCACAACGTGTGATGCAGCGGCCGCTCGAAAACGATCAGCCGAGTGCAGCACCCGTGTGGGCAAGAGCTCGCGAAATTCCTCCAAGCAGCGGATAGTTCAGGGTTGTTTGGTGTCCAGTGTGTGAACACGCAAACAGACATTGTAAGAGAGTGTCTCTGACTCCCAACATTCACAATCGGAAACAAAAATTTGGACCACAACGTGTGATGCAGCAGCCGCTCGAAAACGATCAGCCGAGTGCAGCACCCGTGTGGGCAAGAGCTCGCGAAATTCCTCCAAGCAGCGGATAATTCAGGGTTGTTTGGTGTCCAGTGTATGAACACGCAAACAGATATTGACAGAGAGTGTCTCTGACCCCCATCATTCACAATCGGAAACAAAAATTTGGACCACAACGTGTGATGCAGCGGCCGCTCGAAAACGATCAGCCGAGTGCAGCACCCGTGTGGGCAAGAGCTCGCGAAATTCCTCCAAGCAGCGGATAGTTCAGGGTTGTTTGGTGTCCAGTGTGTGAACACGCAAACAGATATTGACAGAGAGTGTCTCTGACTCCCACCATTCACAATCGGAAACAAAAATTTG
>NW_899437.1:0-891 GCF_000209065.1 Trypanosoma cruzi | reverse complement strand
CCACCACCATTCATAATCGAAAACAAAAATTTAGACCACAGCGTGTGGTGCAGCAGCCGCTCGAAAACGATTATCCGACTGCAGCACCCTTGTGGGCAAGATCTCGCGACATTCCTCCAAGCAGCGGATAGTTCAGGGTTGTTTGGCGTCCAGTGTGTGAACACGCAAACAGACATTGAAAGAGAGTGCCTCTGACCACCACCATTCATAATTCGAAACAAAAATTTAGACCACAGCGTGTGGTGCAGCAGCCGCTCGAAAACGATTATCCGAGTGCAGCACCCTTGTGGGCAAGATCTCGCGACATTCCTCCAAGCAGCGGATAGTTCAGGGTTGTTTGGCGTCCAGTGTGTGAACACGCAAACAGACATTGAAAGAGAGTGCCTCTGACCACCACCATTCATAATTCGAAACAAAAATTTAGACCACAGCGTGTGGTGCAGCAGCCGCTCGAAAACGATTATCCGACTGCAGCACCCTTGTGGGCAAGATCTCGCGACATTCCTCCAAGCAGCGGATAGTTCAGGGTTGTTTGGCGTCCAGTGTGTGAACACGCAAACAGACATTGAAAGAGAGTGCCTCTGACCACCACCATTCATAATTCGAAACAAAAATTTAGACCACAGCGTGTGGTGCAGCAGCCGCTCGAAAACGATTATCCGACTGCAGCACCCTTGTGGGCAAGATCTCGCGACATTCCTCCAAGCAGCGGATAGTTCAGGGTTGTTTGGCGTCCAGTGTGTGAACACGCAAACAGACATTGAAAGAGAGTGCCTCTGACCACCACCATTCATAATTCGAAACAAAAATTTAGACCACAACGTGTGGTGCAGCGGCCGCTCGAAAACGATCCGCCGACTGCAGCACCCTTGTGGGCAAGATCTCGCGAAA
>NW_899436.1:0-891 GCF_000209065.1 Trypanosoma cruzi | reverse complement strand
CACCACACGCTGTGGTCTATGTTTTTGTTTCGAATTATGAATGGTGGTGGTCAGAGACACTCTCTTTCAATGTCTGTTTGCGTGTTCACACACTGGACGCCAAACAACCCGGAACTATCCGCTGCTTGGAGGAATTTCGCGAGATCTTGCCCACAACGGTGCTGCACTCGGATAATCGTTTTCGAGCGGCTGCTGCACCACACGCTGTGGTCTATGTTTTTGTTTCGAATTATGAATGGTGGTGGTCAGAGACACTCTCTTTCAATGTCTGTTTGCGTGTTCACACACTGGACGCCAAACAACCCGGAACTATCCGCTGCTTGGAGGAATTTCGCGAGATCTTGCCCACAACGGTGCTGCACTCGGATAATCGTTTTCGAGCGGCTGCTGCACCACACGCTGTGGTCTATGTTTTTGTTTCGAATTATGAATGGTGGTGGTCAGAGACACTCTCTTTCAATGTCTGTTTGCGTGTTCACACACTGAACGCCAAACAACCCGGAACTATCCGCTGCTTGGAGGAATTTCGCGACCTCCTGCCCACAACGGTGCTGCACTCGGATAATCGTTTTCGAGCGACTGCTGCACCACACGCTGTGGTCTATGTTTTTGTTTCGAATTATGAATGGTGGTGGTCAGAGACACTCTCTTTCAATGTCTGTTTGCGTGTTCACACACTGGACGCCAAACAACCCGGAACTATCCGCTGCTTGGAGGAATTTCGCGACATCTTGCCCACAACGGTGCTGCACTCGGATAATCGTTTTCGAGCGGCTGCTGCACCACACGCTGTGGTCTATGTTTTTGTTTCGAATTATGAATGGTGGTGGTCAGAGACACTCTCATTCAATGTCTGTTTGCGTGTTCACACACTGAACGCCAAACAACCCG
>NW_899435.1:0-891 GCF_000209065.1 Trypanosoma cruzi | reverse complement strand
CAAAACAAAAATTTAGACCACAGCGTGTGGTGCAGCAGCCGCTCGAAAACGATCCGCCGAGTGCAGCACCTTTGTGGGCAGGAGCTCGCGAAATTCCTCCAAGCAGCGGATAGTTCAGGGTTGTTTGGTGTCCAGTGTGTGCACACGCAAACATACATTGAAAGAGAGTGTCTCTGACTCCCGCCATTCATAATTCAAAACAAAAATTTAGACCACAGCGTGTGGTGCAGCAGCCGCTCGAAAACGATCCGCCGAGTGCAGCACCATTGTGGGCAGGAGCTCGCGAAATTCCTCCAAGCAGCGGATAGTTCAGGGTTGTTTGGTGTCCAGTGTGTGAACACGCAAACATACATTGAAAGAGAGTGCCTCTGACTCCCGCCATTCATAATTCGAAACAAAAATTTAGACCACAGCGTGTGGTGCAGCAGCCGCTCGAAAACGATCCGCCGAGTGCAGCACCATTGTGGGCAAGAGCTCGCGAAATTCCTCCAAGCAGCGGATAATTCAGGGTTGTTTGGTGTCCAGTGTGTGAACACGCAAACATACATTGAAAGAGAGTGTCTCTGACTCCCGCCATTCATAATTCAAAACAAAAATTTAGACCACAGCGTGTGGTGCAGCAGCCGCTCGAAAACGATCCGCCGAGTGCAGCACCCTTGTGGGCAAGAGCTCGCGAAATTCCTCCAAGCAGCGGATAGTTCCGGGTTGTTTGGTGTCCAGTGTGTGCACACGCAAACATACATTGAAAGAGAGTGCCTCTGACTCCCGCCATTCATAATTCGAAACAAAAACATAGACCACAACGTGTGGTGCAGCAGCCGCTCGAAAACGATCCGCCGAGTGCAGCACCCTTGTGGGCAAGAGCTCGCGAAATCCTCCAAGCAGCGGATA
>NW_899434.1:0-891 GCF_000209065.1 Trypanosoma cruzi | reverse complement strand
ATTGGAAACAAAAATTTAGACCACAACGTGTGATGCAGCAGCCGCTCGAAAACGATCAGCCGAGTGCAGCACCCGTGTGGGCAAGAGCTCGCGAAATTCCTCCAAGCAGCGGATAGTTCAGGGTTGTTTGGTGTCCAGTGTGTGAACACGCAAACAGATATTGACAGAGAGTGTCTCTGACTCCCACCATTCATAATCGGAAACAAAAATTCAGACCACAACGTGTGATGCAGCAGCCGCTCGAAAACGATTAGCCGAGTGCAGCACCCGTGTGGGCAACAGCTCGCGAAATTCCTCCAAGCAGCGGATAGTTCAGGGTTGTTTGGTGTCCAGTGTGTGAACACGCAAACAGATATTGACAGAGACTGCCTCTGACTCCCACCATTCATAATCGGAAACAAAAATTCAGACCACAACGTGTGATGCAGCAGCCGCTCGAAAACGATCAGCCGAGTGCAGCACCCGTGTGGGCAAGAGCTCGCGAAATTCCTCCAAGCAGCGGATAGTTCAGGGTTGTTTGGTGTCCAGTGTGTGAACACGCAAACAGATATTGACAGAGACTGCCTCTGACTCCCACCATTCACAATCGGAAACAAAAATTTAGACCACAACGTGTGATGCAGCGACCGCTCGAAAACGATTAGCCGAGTGCAGCACCCGTGTGGGCAACAGCTCGCGAAATTCCTCCAAGCAGCGGATAGTTCAGGGTTGTTTGGTGTCCAGTGTGTGAACACGCAAACAGATATTGACAGAGACTGCCTCTGACTCCCACCATTCATAATCGGAAACAAAAATTCAGACCACAACGTGTGATGCAGCAGCCGCTCGAAAACGATTAGCCGAGTGCAGCACCCGTGTGGGCAACAGCTCGCGAAATCCTCCAAGCAGCGG
>NW_899433.1:0-891 GCF_000209065.1 Trypanosoma cruzi | reverse complement strand
TTGGCCCAGCTATATGAGGGGAGCGAACGAGGTGGCTCGAGAGATGTGTGCGCCGTCGACGCGGAAGCAGAGAATGACTCTAGCGGGCGATTCACAAACTTTTGCTGCATGCACGAACGGCCGATCAACGAGGAGAGCTCCGCGGCCTTTTTGTTGGCAATCGATGTGGCGCCATCGAACTGACTGCAGTACGCCAGGATGCCGCGGTCCCTGTTGCAAATGGATTGAACCCCGTTGAACATGGCGATTCTGGGGCTACAAAAAATTTCGGCGCGATCTGAGGTAAAGCAGGCGCGCCCCTTAACAGAGGAAGGGATGGATCAATTTATCCGCAGCCGGACCGATTGGAAGTAACGTGTTGTTTTTTGACTTGCGTGGATGACGACGAGCTGTTGGCCCGAGATTGCGGCCTTAACTCCCAACAATTTTACACTGGAGCCGGACGGGAACATAATTCTGGATTGGTTCGTATCCTGAAAGACGGCGAGGGCGGATCCCCACCGCGCCTTGCGGTTCGTGAGGATACGAGGACAGGACGTGTTCGACACTATAAAGTTACGCGGGACACTTCGACACAACGAGAAGCTCACGAATCTGACGGCTGCCCACGTGGAGCGAGCCCTGGCTCCTTGGAATGACACGGTGCATTCCATAAAACGGGTGCGCTGCGGCACATCGCAAAAATCGTAGAGACGTGCGATTTGGACCCACACGTGATCTCGCGGTTGGCGGTGCACGTCGACCTGTTCGACCTTCCCCAGAACACAGTTCGATATTTGAGGAAGTACACCTCAATGCTGACCCAGGTGTCGTGGCTGGTCGCATTGATATGAGGGGAGAAACTGCGGAAGGGCAGGAACCCTGGTTGAGGGCAGAGGAGCGTTTTTCATG
>NW_899432.1:0-891 GCF_000209065.1 Trypanosoma cruzi | reverse complement strand
CCGCCACTCTGCGCGGTGACTGTGTGGGGTTGTGTGGGTGGTGGGAGGGCGATGGTGTTACCGGCGTGATTGCGTCAGCGCGACTTTGCCTCGGTGGCTGTACTGTGACGGGGATTGTGTATGACCAGATGTTTTTGCGTGCCACTGTGTTTGGTTACTGTTGTTGTTGCTGCCTCTTATTCTTTTTCTGAGCGTGCAGTTAGAGATACTTTTGCCTGACCAGCACAGCTATCGTTTCAAGGTGTCAGGAGTTACTTGCAGTATTAGGTTTAGTAGTGGGATAACGATTTGGCGGAATAGTGTTGTTGGATTTGCCAACTGTAGGAAGGGATTTGCTAGACAGGAGTTATGGTCGACGGGGCGAGTGCGACACGCCACAACAGCTCTATTGGTACGTGTTTGGGACGGTGGATGCGGTCTGCGGTGGGTGCGTGTCCGCACAGCCGGCACCGTGTGCGGCACAGGGCCATTGCGGCTGTGCGTGTGGCGCTGCTTGTTGTGTTGGCGCTGGTTGCGGCGGCGGCGTGGATGCCCGCGGTGCATGCGGTGGTGGTGCGACTGCGGGGCGGCACGGTGGACAGAGCCATCACGGTTGGCCGCGCCGTGGACACGGTGCTGATGGACGGCGTGTCCATCACGAACGGCGTGGCTGTGGTGTTCGACGTGCCGGCGATGCTTCCCGGTGCGCTGCGCATCGAATTGAGGAACTGCGTGTGCGACGGCGGTGCGCAGATCTACGTGCGAGGCTACAGCGGCGAGCCGGCGAGTGACCGGAGCCTGGAGGTGAGCGTGAGCGGGCTGTCCGGCGGCTACTGCTCGCTTGTGTTTGTGCACAACCTGCCGGCACACACGAACGTGACGGTCCGTGACTCGACGATTGGACGGCGGGGC
>NW_899431.1:0-891 GCF_000209065.1 Trypanosoma cruzi | reverse complement strand
AAAATTTAGACCACAGCGTGTGGTGCAGCAGCCGCTCGAAAACGATCCGCCGTGTGCAGCACCCTTGTGGGCAGGAGCTCGCGAAATTCCTCCAAGCAGCGGATAGTTCAGGGTTGTTTGGTGTCCAGTGTGTGAACACGCAAACATACATTGAAAGAGAGTGCCTCTGACTCCCGCCATTCATAATTCAAAACAAAAACATAGACCACAACGTGTGGTGCAGCAGCCGCTCGAAAACGATCCGCCGAGTGCAGCACCATTGTGGGCAAGAGCTCGCGAAATTCCTCCAAGCAGCGGATAGTTCAGGGTTGTTTGGTGTCCAGTGTGTGCACACGCAAACATACATTGAAAGAGAGTGCCTCTGACTCCCGCCATTCATAATTCGAAACAAAAACATAGACCACAACGTGTGGTGCAGCAGCCGCTCGAAAACGATCCGCCGAGTGCAGCACCCTTGTGGGCAAGAGCTCGCGAAATTCCTCCAAGCAGCGGATAGTTCAGGGTTGTTTGGTGTCCAGTGTGTGCACACGCAAACATACATTGAAAAAGAGTGTCTCTGACTCCCGCCATTCATAATTCAAAACAAAAACATAGACCACAGCGTGTGGTGCAGCAGCCGCTCGAAAACGATCCGCCGTGTGCAGCACCCTTGTGGGCAGGAGCTCGCGAAATTCCTCCAAGCAGCGGATAGTTCAGGGTTGTTTGGTGTCCAGTGTGTGCACACGCAAACATACATTGAAAGAGAGTGTCTCTGACTCCCGCCATTCATAATTCGAAACAAAAATTTAGACCACAGCGTGTGGTGCAGCAGCCGCTCGAAAACGATCCGCCGAGTGCAGCACCCTTGTGGGCAGGAGCTCGCGAAATTCCTCCAAGCAGCGGATAGTTCAG
>NW_899430.1:0-891 GCF_000209065.1 Trypanosoma cruzi | reverse complement strand
CCCGATGACATTGTGAGCGTGTTTGCGACTGAGCTAAAAAAATGCGGTCGCGCGACTCCTTTTCACGTAAAGTATTAATGTCGATCTTCGAACAATCGAGCACATTTGCGTTGTCCCCTGGAAAACGAAAAAGACGTGTTTAGGATGCGCAGCCGCAGCGTGGTTACTACTGTAAGTCGTCATATATCTAACGCCCGAGGCCACCGCTGCAACTTGGATAATTCGACACGTCGTGCTGTATCTAACGTCCGGGGCAGCCGCTGCAACTTGGATAATTCGACACGTCGTCCCGTATCTAACGTCCGGGGCAGCCGCTGCAACTTGGATAATCCGACACGTCGTGTTGTATCTAGCGTCCGGGGCCACCGCCCTACCATTTTTTATTTCTTGCGGCGGCCAACCCCGGCAGTAAGGACAAAAAAAAGAATCGCGTTTTCTTTAATGTTTTTCCTGTTTGGGGGCGGGGATCTTTGTTTTCTATGATTGCCTCTTTTTTTTTGTCTGTTCCAGGTTGGTTTTGAGGACGCTTGATGTGCCTGCTGGGTGATCGCCGGCTTTTTTATTGGTGATTGCGTATTTTTGGCTTACCGGTGTGCCGCTCAGCGCCATTTTGTTTTACTTCTTTTCTGCTTATTGGGGCGTGTTGTTATTCGTCACGCGTCAGCACACACCGAGCAACATGTCAAAAAAAAAAAATGCAGGTTTTTTCCCCCTCGCGAGGGCCTCGGCAGCCACAATCCTGTGCGTGCGTGCATTCTCAGCGTTTTAAGCACGGCATGTGTGTGCATGTGTGTGTGTGTTTGTCAGCGCCTATACTTGCAGAGCAGCTGTGCGCCACAAGAGAGTCTGAAGAAAGCAACGGCAGAGAGAGGCAGATAGCACACACGCAAA
>NW_899429.1:0-891 GCF_000209065.1 Trypanosoma cruzi | reverse complement strand
AGCAGCGGATAGTCAGGTTTGTTTGGTGTCCAGTGTGTGAACACGCAAACAGACATTGAAAGAGAGTGTCTCAGACTCCCACCATCCATAATTCGAAACAAAAATTTAGACCACAGCATGTGGTGCAGCAGCCGCTCGAAAACGATCCGCCGAGTGCAGCACCCCTGTGGGCAAGGTCTCGCGAAGTTCCTCCAAGCAGCGGATAGTTCAGGGTTGTTTGGTGTCCAGTGTGTGAACACGCAAACAGACATTGAAAGAGAGTGTCTCTGACCACCACCATTCATAATTCGCAACAAAAATTTAGACCACAGCATGTGGTGCAGCAGCCGCTCGAAAACGATCCGCCGAGTGCAGCACCAATGTGGGCAAGATCTCGCGAAGTTCCTCCAAGCAGCGGATAATTCAGGGTTGTTTGGTGTCCAGTGTGTGAAC
Organism: Trypanosoma cruzi; assembly: GCF_000209065.1. Taxonomy (NCBI): domain Eukaryota; phylum Euglenozoa; class Kinetoplastea; order Trypanosomatida; family Trypanosomatidae; genus Trypanosoma; species Trypanosoma cruzi. The sequence goes on along the minus strand of NW_899429.1, from coordinate 459 downwards.
ACGCAAAAAGACATTGAAAGAGAGTGTCTCAGACTCCCACCATTCATAATTCGCAACAAAAATTTAGACCACAGCATGTGGTGCAGCAGCCGCTCGAAAACGATCCGCCGAGTGCAGCACCACTGTGGGCAAGATCTCGCGAAGTTCCTCCAAGCAGCGGATAGTTCAGGGTTGTTTGGTGTCCAGTGTGTGAACACGCAAACAGACATTGAAAGAGAGTGTCTCAGACTCCCACCATCCATAATTCGAAACAAAAATTTAGACCACAGCATGTGGTGCAGCAGCCGCTCGAAAACGATCCGCCGAGTGCAGCACCACTGTGGGCAAGATCTCGCGAAGTTCCTCCAAGCAGCGGATAATTCAGGGTTGTTTGGTGTCCGGAGTGTGAACACGCAAACAGACATTGAAAGAGAGTGTCTCTGACCACCACCATTCATAATTCGCAACAAAAATTTAGAC
>NW_899428.1:0-891 GCF_000209065.1 Trypanosoma cruzi | reverse complement strand
TGCGCGAGCCGCGCCGTGGCGGGCTGAAAGCGCTGCTGCGCGATGACGAGGAGAGCGACGAAGAGACGCAGAAGCCCCACGAAATCACGTCATCGTCGTACGCCTCGGGCACCACCGCTGCGTCGTCGTACCGACCACCCGCACCGCCGTGGCAGCCCATGGCCGGTGACACCCGCTCAGACGCACAGAGCCTGCTCGAGTGTGCATCGAGTGCGAGAGGCAAAATTGATCACGCCCTCCTGTGACGTGCAACACGTGGAACGTGGGGGCCTTGGATGCTGCGGCATTGGGATTCGTTGCCCGCTACGGCCCGCGTGTTTTGTGTGTGCAGGAGGTGTGACGGCCGCTTCCGGCAATTTGCACATCCCTTCACGGCGCGGCCTTTGATTTAGTTGGCACACCGCATTCCACAGGCAAGGGATATTGTCGCGGATTGGCCACGCTGGTACGGGGATGCCTACACGAGGAATTCTTCTTTTTTAAATATTTCCCTCCGGCTTTGCAAAGTCCATGCACCACAGCAGACACAGAGGGGTGTGGTGTTAGCATGGAGAGTACGATATTCACCGAGACTCTTTCCACGGCAGCGTGCGCCTATGCACCTTCTCGTCGAACCGTGGAAGCACGCAAGCACACGTCGACGGTTCTGGATCATCTGGTGACTCACATTGTTGGCGTACCCTTTTTTCTTGCCAGCAGCACTGAGGGGCGCGCACACGGATGCGGTTTGTCCTTGGCCACTGCGGTGTGCCCAGGAAATAAGCTTGTGATGCATAAGCCAAGGAGGCGTCCGACCTCGCACAGCTCACAGACGCATGGAGCACCGGCATCGTCGCATTGGCTGGACGTATTATTGGTGTCCGACAGCTCAGGCCAGGAGCTCACCGCTCC
>NW_899427.1:0-891 GCF_000209065.1 Trypanosoma cruzi | reverse complement strand
GCGAGGGCGACGCCCAGCGTTAGGAGCGCCTTCAGGCCAAGCGCAGAGACGGGGCGCAACATGTTAGATGCACCTGGGTGGCCGTCGTCGCTGAGCCACGGTGACCCACACGTAGCCCCATAGAATAGGATTGTTTTTTCGTTGTTTTCTTCTTGTTTTCTACGGCCTCTCCTCCCACTGTTGTGTAGGTCTCTGCGGCGCCTTGGCGTCGGCGCTTGGCCGCATTGTGGCGTGCCGTGCGCTTTTTCCTCTGCTTTGGCCGCAGGTCCTCTGCCCCCGCCCTTCTCTCCTCCCTTTGTTTCCCAAGATCAAAGCCAAGCCAAGCAACCTAACCACACTTTATCACCATTTGTTTTTTTGTTTTTCGCAGACAAGGATGGCAACCCCGAAGCAGGCAGCGAAGAAGGCGTCCAAGAAGCGCAGCGGCGGCCGCTCCGCGAAGGCCGGTCTGATCTTCCCCGTGGGCCGTGTGGGCTCGCTGCTGCGCCGCGGCCAGTATGCCCGCCGCATCGGCGCGTCGGGCGCTGTGTACATGGCGGCGGTGCTGGAGTACCTGACAGCCGAGCTGCTGGAGCTGTCCGTGAAGGCGGCGAGCCAGCAGGCAAAGAAGCCGAAGCGCCTGACACCCCGCACGGTGACGCTTGCCGTGCGCCACGACGACGACCTCGGCACGCTCCTGAAGGATGTGACGCTGTCGCGTGGTGGTGTGATGCCGAGCCTGAACAAGGCGCTGGCGAAGAAGCACAAGAGCAGCAAGAAGGCGAGGGCGACGCCCAGCGCTTAGAGCGGCCTTCAGGCCAAGCGCAGAGACGGGGCGCAACATGTTAGATGCACCTGGGTGGCCGTCGTCGCTGAGCCACGGTGACCCACACGTAGCCCCATAGAATAGGA
>NW_899426.1:0-891 GCF_000209065.1 Trypanosoma cruzi | reverse complement strand
ATGGTGCGGTGCTTTAGCGCATGCGATTTCTCTGGGGGGAGCGTGGTGCACTCGGGAATATTCGCGCACCCACCTTTCCCGTCGCAGCCGGCGCCGTCCGAGCGCGGAAATGTTGCGACAATAACCCGGCGGGGTTGCGCCGCGCGTTCCGTGCGTGAAACAATTATTGTGCGATGTGCACCGTCATGGTGCGGTGCTTTAGCGCATGCGAGTTTCTCTGGGGGGAGCGTGGTGCACTCGGGAATATTCGCGCACCCACCTTTCCCGTCGCAGCCGGCGCCGTCCGAGCGCGGAAATGTTGCGACAATAACCCGGCTGGGTTGCGCCGCGTGTTCCGTGCGTGAAACAATTATTGTGCGATGTGCACCGTCATGGTGCGGTGCTTTAGCGCATGCGAGTTTCTCTGGGGGGAGCGTGGTGCACTCGGGAATATTCGCGCACCCACCTTTCCCGTCGCAGCCGGCGCCGTCCGAGCGCGGAAATGTTGCGACAATAACCCGGCTGCGTTGCGCCGCGCGTTCCGTGCGTGAAACAATTATTGTGCGATGTGCACCGTCATGGTGCGGTGCTTTAGCGCATGCGAGTTTCTCTGGGGGGAGCGTGGTGCACTCGGGAATATTCGCGCACCCACCTTTCCCGTCGCAGCCGGCGCCGTCCGAGCGCGGAAATGTTGCGACAATAACCCGGCGGGGTTGCGCCGCGCGTTCCGTGCGTGAAACAATTATTGTGCGATGTGCACCGTCATGGTGCGGTGCTTTAGCGCATGCGAGTTTCTCTGGGGGGAGCGTGGTGCACTCGGGAATATTCGCGCACCCACCTTTCCCGTCGCAGCCGGCGCCGTCCGAGCGCGGAAATGTTGCGACAATAACCCGGATGGGTTGCGCCGCGGTT
>NW_899425.1:0-891 GCF_000209065.1 Trypanosoma cruzi | reverse complement strand
TCCCGTTGACAGCAGTGCCCACGGTACGCCCTCGACTCCCGCTGGCAGCAGTGCCCACGGCACGCCCTCACTTCCCGCTGGCAGCAGTGCCCACGGTACGCCCTCAACTCCCGTTGACAGCAGTGCCCACGGTACGCCCTCGACTCCCGTTGACAGCAGTGCCCACAGTACGCCCTCGACTCCCGCTGGCAGCAGTGCCAATGGTACGGTTTTGATTTTGCCCGATGGCGCTGCACTTTCCACCTTTTCGGGCGGAGGGCTTCTTCTGTGTGCGTGTGCTTTGCTGCTGCACGTGTTTTTTATGGCAGTTTTCTGATGTAGTGAGAGAGTCTCCTAACAAATGTAGATAAATTCATAATTGTGGTGTGAACCGTTTGGGTAAATGTGTGTGTGCGCTCTCATAACGGGAAATGATTTCCAGTAATGTTTTTTTTTTTGTTCTCGAGCATTTTGAATAAATCTGCGGACAGATGGGGATGCGTAATTTGAATTTGTTTTTCAGCGTTCTTTTGTCACTGGCCCCTTGTTTAAGTGGAGACCGCGTTGCAATGCGGCGAGGGCATTTCTCTGTTTTGATTTTCTTCTTTTTCTCCTTTGTGTTTCTTCAATTTGACGGTTTGCACGCTGTGCGGTGACGCGTTTTCCCTTGTGACATAAGGGCCAACTGCTTCACAGTGGCACGAGGGCCTGCTATCACGACGAGGCATTCAGCGACAGGGTCGCCAGTGACCCACTTTGTGTGGCGCAGCTCGAGGAGGTGTCTGGCTGCTGTGGGGCCTCGATGGTTGCCACTTCGCGAGTTTGCAACGAGCCTGCTTCTCGCGGAGGGAGCAGCGAAATATTTTGGTTTTTTTTTTTTTGGTTTTTTTGGTTTTTTGGTTTTGGGGGGGG
>NW_899424.1:0-891 GCF_000209065.1 Trypanosoma cruzi | reverse complement strand
AGTGCCTCCTCATGCTGCTCAGAGAGAAATCGTATCTCCTCGTTTGTTCGCTCCATCTCCCGTTCACAGTTGGCGATGTGGAGACGCCGTGTCTTTATTTCCTCCTCGTCCGCATTTGCCTGCGCCTGCACGGCACACAGCAGGTTGTAGATGCTCTCCGCAGAGTCACAGGACAAAGCCGAGGAGGGGCTGTGCATATCGCTGCACACGTGCACTACACCTCTTCCCTTCAGTCAACAGAAAAAAAAAAAATACACTTATATATGTGTAGCGAGGCAAAGAAAAAAAACTTGAGCAAAAGAGAAAAAAAAGTAGTAAAAAAAAGGTCTCATGTGTGCTCAGGCGGCAACACACGGAAACATGACTTCGAAAACACGATAAGCACCTCACACACACACACACACACACAGTCCAATCCAAAAAGTAAATGAGATGCAAAAAATAGTGGACTCTACTTGGAGACAAAACTGAGGGAGTCGCACCGCTTATGGAGGACAGCAGCTCCCTGCTCTGCGTACTCCGTCCTTGTGATCCACTCCGAGGCGAAGGATGTCAAGCTGGCAAGAATGGCTGCACCTATCCACACACTAAACTTCCGTTCGCTCGCAGCGACCACGCGGACGTCTTCGGCGGCACGCTTATTTGCTAGGGCTGCTAGCTCCGACTGCAGACGCTGCTGCATTCCCTTGAACATCGTGTTGCCGCCGGACAAGACAATACTGCCAAGTAGCTGCCGGCGAAGATCGATAGGGCAGGAGTTCACACAATTAATTACAGCGTGTTGAATGCCGTCGTACGGCTTCTCAGCCAATGCCGGGTTGAAAAGAATCTCAGGGCAGCAGAACCGCGCGCGCCCAACGTGAATCACCTCACCGTCCGGCAGTGTGAAGG
>NW_899423.1:0-891 GCF_000209065.1 Trypanosoma cruzi | reverse complement strand
TGGGTGACTTTTCTTTTCTCCTTTGGCTTTCACTCTGCGTTGACGTGTTGTTAGTTTGTGCTGAAGGCTGCACGCAAGTGACAGGAGTGATGGCGATGATGATGACTGGCCGTGTGCTGCTGGTGTGTGCCCTCTGCGTGCTGTGTGCGGGTCCCCGCGGTGTGGCGGGAGGGTGATATTGAGAGGGTCGGAATAAAAGACGAATCATCGAAGGCTCTACAGGTTGATTCTCAGGCGAGGGAAGCAGGAAAGAAGGACGTACGTGGTCCCGAAGCAGCGGTGCCACGGTTGCAGGAGCAGCAAGGAAAGAATGCCCGCAAGAATGATGGTTCGGCCATACAACCAACAAGACAAGTCAAGGTAGAAGAAGAAGAAAAGGAAAATGAAGGATCACTCGAAGGTACGGTGAAGGATGGAGAAATATTACCATCGCCAGCCGAAGGACAGCCAACAAGTAGCGAACCACCACCACCACCAGCACCTGGTGGCAGCCGAAACGGTGTCATTTCTGGTGGAGGTTCTAAATTAGGTGAAACTTCTAACGGAGGTGAAGGCCCCACTTTGAATTCTTCTTCCTCTTCTGGTGATGGCAAGCCACCCGCTGTTGACAGTTCAGGCTCCGGTGGTGGCACAGGTTCTGTCCCAGGTGGAAAGGAAATTGGAGGAGGAGGCACTCCTGGAGTTGAGTCTTCGAAATTCCCTGTTTCTGGTGTTGCTCTTCCGCCCTCAACCCCTGGTGCGGGCAGTGCGTCATCCGCACAGAACCTGGAACCTTCAGAAAGAAGTGGGTGGCCAGAACCAACAGTCTCTCCACGGACTGCACCACTCAACGTAGACGCACGGAAGGAATCAAAACCCAAAGGGAACCACAGACTTTTAGTGCTCAAGGAG
>NW_899422.1:0-891 GCF_000209065.1 Trypanosoma cruzi | reverse complement strand
CATGAGTTTGTCCTGTCACTCCACGACGGAGGGATCACTGCAGCCATCGTCAGACATCCCCTTCGACAGATTCCCACCATCAGTGGCTGTGTATATGATCAGCGAAACGGTCTTTCCATCCTTCGTGCCTTCCACTGGGAACACAAGCGTACCGTCCTTCATCTTAAGACCCGATCCACCGCCACCAATCAGCCGTGTCAAGGATTCGTGTTGCTTTTCAAAATAAGTCGACGGGATAACGTAAGCGTCGTTCCAATAAATTCTTTTATCGCTGCCCTCAGTACTGACGTTGCCGCTCGCCACCAAAAGCCCCCATTTAGCTGCTGCAGCTGTCTGATCAACGCCTTCAGTAACTTCAAAACTGTAGGTTCCAGCAACCATGTGAATATCACTTCCCTTCACAACTGTTGTTGGCCGGCTCATATGTACTTTCGTCTTACTCTGAAAACCAGCCGAAACTTCTGAATGGGGGGCACAATTCTTATTTTGGGCAGGACATTCCTCCAGTACTTGTGTCTTCACTTGGGCTGTACCCAATTCTTTTGATTCCTGATCAGTTAACGTCAAGAGCTCCGAGGCAATCCCAGTAAAACCGCTCTTGCTGGCTTCCGTGCACTGCGCCTCGGCAACGGCAAACACATCACCATTCACCTCAACAAGACTGGGATCACGGAGCAAACTCACTGTTTCTCCTTCTTTTTTATCTCTCCAATCAAAATATTTCTCCGGTGAAGTTCCCTGAGTTGAAGTCCCCTTATTAGTGGCTGCAGCTCCACCACAGATGGCGCAGCACATCATCACGACGAGGAGGAGCAGCACCGCGGAAGTAAACACACGCCGGGACATGGTGGGCCTCCGCGGTTCACTCTCTCTTCCTTCCCTCCTCCTCCG
>NW_899421.1:0-891 GCF_000209065.1 Trypanosoma cruzi | reverse complement strand
ATTTGCCGCGAGAGGCGCGTCCGATGGAGGAGTCCGGCTTGGCGCGAGAGGCGCGGCCGGCGGTGGAGGAGGCGACCTCGGTGTGAGGAGGAGCTGCCGGTGGGTGTGGCGTGATCTTCGGCACTCGAAGGCTGGCCGGCGAGGGACGCCGGTGCAGGGGTCCCACAGGTCGGCAGAGCTTGTGTGGTGGTGGGGCATCAGTGTGTCAGTTGTGGATTTGCAGGTAGTGAGTGGCGGGTGAAAATTCAGTTCGGCCTTGGCCGGACCGATAACGATGGTTCATTCCCCCTCCTGAGGGCGTTGTCGTGCTCTCTCACCCCTCAAGGGTGATTGTCGGGCGAAAGCCCAATCTTAGTTCCTTCGAGTCCCGACGGACGGCGGCGGCGGCTTTTTCATCGCTTCTCTTCTTGAAGACGTCGTTTTGGCATCCCTTACGGGGCGATCTCGTCTGGGTCTCTTTGTTGGTCTAGTGGCGGTCGGTCATGCTTAGCGGCGGCCGATCTGGTGCTAGTCTTCTCCTGGGCTTGTGTGTTGGCGATGTCGGTGTGTGGGTGGTGGTATATTTTTCCTTTTTCCTGGTTACGACCCTACAGGGTTATAATCTTGTAATTTTTTCCTGCTCTATCAATAAAACTTCGCATCGTCTCGTACGAGTCGTTCAAAAAAGTGTCAGAATGGGATTGGGTGTATGACAATGATGCTACTAATCCCATTGCGTATAGGCATTGAGAGGATCTTCTGTTACTGGGAGAAAACAAACTGTTTCTGTGGAGTTCTATAAATTGAACATGTTTCAAACCAGGCTTGCAAGTTGTAACATAGAGGTTGGTAGGTTTACCTCAATATCCACATGAGCACATACACGCGTATTCCTTTTGGTTTTGAAATCAT
>NW_899420.1:0-891 GCF_000209065.1 Trypanosoma cruzi | reverse complement strand
ATTGTTCGAAGATCGACATTAATACTTTACGTGAAAAGGAGTCGCGCGACCGCATTTTTTTAGCTCAGTGGCAAACACGCTCACAATGTCATCCGGGGACGCGGGTTCGATTCCCGCAGAAGCATAAGTTTTTTTTCTTTTTTTTTTTTGAATTCTTGTTTCATATTGCTTTTTAAACTTCTGGTTGGCGGGGGGGTGTGCGAGTTAAAAAAAAACACTGATTCCATCTGTTTCGTGGTTTGTGCGGCTGCGGCTGCGGTGGTGGCCGCGTGAGAGTGAGTGTGAGAGAGCCATGCACCGCCAACATACACACACTTCCTTCTCTCTCTGTGTGAAAGTCCCCTTGCATGGACTCTCGTCCTCGCCTCACCCCACGAAGCACACACAATAATGTGCCCATTGTATATATGCATGCACACCCATGCAGGCCCGTTGGTGCTCTCTTTTGCACGACACGCACCGCTGCCGTCCTGCCTGGCTGCATGGGCGGAGCACCGTAACTGTTTCTGTTTTGTTTTCATTGCATAGAGTGGGCGACCCTTCTCTCTCTCTCCCTGTGTGTGTGTTTGCTTTACGGGAGCAATGAGAGTGTGTGTGCGCTGGTAGTCCCACGCTTCGGCTTTTTGTTTTGTTTTTCTTTTTGATTTTGTGGTTGAGTGCACCCATTCCGCGGCTGCGTGTGTGTGTGTGTGATGATATGAGTAATTTGCGTGTGTGCTTATCTGCCTCTCTCTGCCGTTGCTTTCTTCAGACTCTCTTGTGGCGCACAGCTGCTCTGCAAGTATAGGCGCTGACAAACACACACACACATGCACACACATGCCGTGCTTAAAACGCTGAGAATGCACGCACGCACAGGATTGTGGCTGCCGAGGCCCTCGCGAGGGGGAA
>NW_899419.1:0-891 GCF_000209065.1 Trypanosoma cruzi | reverse complement strand
CCACAACGTGTGATGCAGCGGCCGCTCGAAAACGATCAGCCGAGTGCAGCACCCGTGTGGGCAAGAGCTCGCGAAATTCCTCCAAGCAGCGGATAGTTCAGGGTTGTTTGGTGTCCAGTGTGTGAACACGCAAACAGATATTGACAGAGAGTGTCTCTGACTCCCACCATTCACAATCGGTAACAAAAATTTAGACCACAACGTGTGATGCAGCGGCCGCTCGAAAACGATCAGCCAAGTGCAGCACCCGTGTGGGCAAGAGCTCGCGAAATTCCTCCAAGCAGCGGATAGTTCAGGGTTGTTTGGTGTCCAGTGTGTGAACAGGCAAAAAGACGTTGACAGAGAGTGTCTCTGACTCCCACCATTCATAATTGGAAACAAATATTTGGACCACAACGTGTGATGCAGCAGCCGCTCGAAAACGATCAGCCAAGTGCAGCACCCGTGTGGGCAAGAGCTCGCGAAATTCCTCCAAGCAGCGGATAGTTCAGGGTTGTTTGGTGTCCAGTGTGTGAACACGCAAACAGATATTGACAGAGAGTGCCTCTGACTCCCACCATTCACAATCGGAAACAAAAAATTAGACCACAACGTGTGATGCAGCGGCCGCTCGAAAACGATCAGCCGAGTGCAGCACCCGTGTGGGCAAGAGCTCGCGAAATTCCTCCAAGCAGCGGATAGTTCAGGGTTGTTTGGTGTCCAGTGTGTGAACACGCAAACAGATATTGACAGAGAGTGTCTCTGACTCCCACCATTCACAATCGGAAACAAATATTTGGACCACAACGTGTGATGCAGCGACCGCTAGAAAACGATCAGCCAAGTGCAGCACCCGTGTGGGCAAGAGCTCGCGAAATTCATCCAAGCAGCGGATAATTCAGGGTTGTTTGG
>NW_899418.1:0-891 GCF_000209065.1 Trypanosoma cruzi | reverse complement strand
TTCACGGCCGGGAGAAGCTGCGTCTCCACGTACGACCGCACCTGCTGCATCATCTTGGAGACAGTCTCGTTGGGAAGCGCTCGAAACTCGAAGAGGAACTCGCACTCCGCGGGCACGGTGTTCGAGGCGTTGCCGCCACTGATGAGGTTCGTCGACAGCGTTGAGAACGGCACCTGGAAGTCATGCCGGGTGCCGTTCCGGCGGGTACTCCTCCGCAATCTCGCGCAGCTTCGTAATGAGCTTTGTGGCGTAGTCGATGGCGTTGCAGCTTTCACCCGTCAGCGCAAGCGACGAATGCGCCGCCTTGCCCCGCACACGCACCCAAAAGTGGGAGGTGCCCTTGTGAGCAATCACAACAGTCATGCCGGTCGGCTCCCCAATGATGCAGCCTTCCGCCCTGACGTCGTGGTCCCGCGCAAACTCCGCCAGCTCCATGCCGCCGAGACAGCTCACCTCCTCGTCGTACGACCACGCAAAGTGGATCGGCTTCGCGCGCCTCATCTTGAGGAGCTCGGGGGCAAGAGACATGCACACGGCAACAAAGCCCTTCATGTCCGACGTGCCGCGACCGTACAGTTTCCCATCCCGCTCCGTCAGCGTAAACGGATCGCTGTCCCACTTCTGCCCGTCCACCGGGACCACGTCCGTGTGACCGGAGAGAATGATGCCGCCCTTCGTCACGCCGCCGTCGCCCGGCAGCGTCGCCCACAGGTTTGCCTTGTTCCTCTCGGCGTTGTGTATCAGGGTGCACTTGACACCAAGCCCCTCCAGGTAGTCCTTGCAGTAGTGGATGAGCTCAAGGTTCGAGTTGCGGCTCGTCGTGTCAAAGGCCACAAGCTTCGCCAGCCACTGTGTGTGGTCCAGGACCGAGCCGCCATCGCCAAGGGAGTG
>NW_899417.1:0-891 GCF_000209065.1 Trypanosoma cruzi | reverse complement strand
CGGCTGCTGCATCACACGTTGTGGTCCAAATTTTGTTTCCGATTGTGAATGGTGGGAGTCAGAGACACTCTCTGTCAATATCTGTTTGCGTGTTCACACACTGGACACCAAACAACCCTGAACTATCCGCTGCTTGGAGGAATTTCGCGAGCTCTTGCCCACACGGGTGCTGCACTCGGCTGATCGTTTTCGAGCGGCTGCTGCATCACACGTTGTGGTCCAAATTTTTGTTTCCGATTGTGAATGGTGGGAGTCAGAGACACTCTCTGTCAATATCTGTTTGCGTGTTCACACACTGGACACCAAACAACCCTGAACTATCCGCTGCTTGGAGGAATTTCACGAGCTCTTGCCCACACGGGTGCTGCACTCGGCTGATCGTTTTCGAGCGGCCGCTGCATCACACGTTGTGGTCCAAATTTTTGTTTCCGATTGTGAATGGTGGGAGTCAGAGACACTCTCTGTCAATATCTGTTTGCGTGTTCACACACTGGACACCAAACAACCCTGAACTATCCGCTGCTTGGAGGAATTTCACGAGCTCTTGCCCACACGGGTGCTGCAGTCGGCTGATCGTTTTCGAGCGGCTGCTGCATCACACGTTGTGGTCCAAATTTTTGTTTCCGATTGTGAATGGTGGGAGTCAGAGGCACTCTCTGTCAATATCTGTTTGCGTGTTCACACACTGGACACCAAACAACCCTGAACTATCCGCTGCTTGGAGGAATTTCGCGAGCTCTTGCCCACAAGGGTGCTGCACTCGGCTGATCGTTTTCGAGCGGCTGCTGCATCACACGTTGTGGTCCAAATTTTTGTTTCCGAATTGTGAATGGTAGGATTCAGAGACACTCTCTGTCACTATCTGTTTGCGGTTCACACACTGACACCAAA
>NW_899416.1:0-891 GCF_000209065.1 Trypanosoma cruzi | reverse complement strand
CAAGCCAAGGAACCCAACCATACTTTATTTGTTTTTTGTTTTTTGTTTTTCGCAGACAAGGATGGCAACCCCGAAGCAGGCAGCGAAGAAGGCGTCCAAGAAGCACAGCGGCGGCCGCTCCGCGAAGGCCGGTCTGATCTTCCCCGTGGGCCGTGTGGGCTCGCTGCTGCGCCGCGGCCAGTATGCCCGCCGCATCGGCGCGTCGGGCGCTGTGTACATGGCGGCGGTGCTGGAGTACCTGACAGCCGAGCTGCTGGAGCTGTCCGTGAAGGCGGCGAGCCAGCAGGCAAAGAAGCCGAAGCGCCTGACACCCCGCACGGTGACGCTTGCCGTGCGCCACGACGACGACCTCGGCATGCTCCTGAAGGATGTGACGCTGTCGCGTGGTGGTGTGATGCCGAGCCTGAACAAGGCGCTGGCGAAGAAGCACAAGAGCAGCAAGAAGGCGAGGGCGACGCCCAGCGCTTAGAGCGGCCTTCAGGCCAGGCGCAGGGAGGGGGCGCAACATGTTAGATGCACCTGGGTGGCCGTCGTCGCTGAGCCACGGTGACCCACACGTAGCCCTATAGAATAGGATTGGTTTGTTGTTGTTTTCTTTTCGTTTTCTACTGCCTCTCTCCCAACTGTTGTGTAGGTCTCTGCGGCGCCTCGGCATCGGTGCTTGGCCGCATTGTGGCGTGCCGTGCGCTTTTTCCTCTGCTTTGGCCGCAGGTCCCCTGCCCCCGCCCTTCTCTCCTCCCTTTGTTTCCCAGATCAAAGCCAAGCCAAGGAACCCAACCATACTTTATTACTATTTTTTTTTTGTTTTTCGCAGACAAGGATGGCAACCCCGAAGCAGGCAGCGAAGAAGGCGTCCAAGAAGCACAGCGGCGGCCGCTCCGCGAAGGCCGG
>NW_899415.1:0-891 GCF_000209065.1 Trypanosoma cruzi | reverse complement strand
TGTCAATATCTGTTTGCGTGTTCACACACTGGACACCAAACAACCCTGAACTATCCGCTGCTTGGAGGAATTTCGCGAGCTCTTGCCCACACGGGTGCTGCACTCGGCTGATCGATTTCGAGCGGCTGCTGCAGCACACGTTGTGGTCCAAATTTTTGTTTCCGATTGTGAATGGTGGGAGTCAGAGGCACTCTCTGTCAATATCTGTTTGCGTGTTCACACACTGGACACCAAACAACCCTGAACTATCCGCTGCTTGGAGGAATTTCGCGAGCTCTTGCCCACAAGGGTGCTGCACTCGGCTGATCGATTTCGAGCGGTTGCTGCAGCACACGTTGTGGTCCAAATTTTTGTTTCCGATTGTGAATGGTGGGAGTCAGAGGCACTCTCCGTCAATATCTGTTTGCGTGTTCACACACTGGACACCAAACAACCCTGAATTATCCGCTGCTTGGAGGAATTTCGCGAGCTCTTGCCCACACGGGTGCTGCACTCGGCTGATCGATTTCGAGCGGCTGCTGCAGCACACGTTGTGGTCCAAATTTTTGTTTCCGATTGTGAATGGTGGGAGTCAGAGGCACTCTCTGTCAATATCTGTTTGCGTGTTCACACACTGGACACCAAACAACCCTGAACTATCCGCTGCTTGGAGGAATTTCTCGAGCTCTTGCCCACACGGGTGCTGCACTCGGCTGATCGTTTTCGAGCGGCTGCTGCATCACACGTTGTGGTCCAAATTTTTGTTTCCGATTGTGAATGGTGGGAGTCAGAGGCACTCTCTGTCAATATCTGTTTGCGTGTTCACACACTGGACACCAAACAACCCTGAACTATCCGCTGCTTGGAGGAATTTCTCGAGCTCTTGCCCACACGGGTGCTGCACTCCGCTGA
>NW_899414.1:0-891 GCF_000209065.1 Trypanosoma cruzi | reverse complement strand
CAGATGCTTCGGTCGCAGTTCGGCTTCATGATGTCCTTTCGTTTGTTGCCATGACGATTGAATTTCCTGATGGGAGACGCGCTTCTTTGGAGCACAAGCTTCAAGGGACCCAAGATGATTTGGCAGAATGGGGGCACGAATACCTTCGCTTTCTTGCCGGCTCCATCAGCGCGGAGTGGAAGGAACGTATTGGAAAGGCAGAGGGTGTCAACCATCTGACGGGCTTTATACGGCAAATTGTGAGTTACATGGTATCCCACCAAGATGAGCCCACAGCTGTTGATCTCTTGATGGAAGTGGAAGACATGAATGCCATACTGCCGCTCACGGACAGTCATAATCACAGGCGCATTGCCAGTTATTTGGCCGCAGTTAGCAAATACTTGACACGCCCCATGGATACGGCAGCTCTCAGAGTGGTTTATGATATTTATGTTAAGATGGAATCGTACAACGAGGCATTGTTTGTGGCACTGCAACTGGGTGATCGGGGACTTGTGAAGGGCCTTTTCGAAAAGTGCTATAGCGCTCCAGCTCGTCTACAAATGGCATTGACCTGCGCGCGCTATAGGCTTTACCTGGAAATGGATAATGAGGAAGAAGAACTGCTTAACGAAGCCATGGGTAATGTGCGTCTTTCGCAACTGTATCGCCAAGTTGCTGAGGATCTGGATTCGCTGGCACCAAAGACACCAGGGGATATTTTTAAGACTGGGATTGATGGGCATGAGTTAACCAACTCCAGTGATAGTTCTTTTAAGCTGGTATGCGCCTTTGCCAGTGGGTTGGTGAATTGCGGGTTTGGAAAGGATACGTACCTAACCGAGAAAGGTGCCTTATGGCCATATCAGCAAACTGAAAATCGTCTCATTGCGACGACTGCCATGCTGG
>NW_899413.1:0-891 GCF_000209065.1 Trypanosoma cruzi | reverse complement strand
GCGGGCACAACGAGAGCACGCAGCATGGGAGGGAGAGACACGGGCAGATGCACAGCATACACACACACGCACACAGAGACAGCGGGGGAGTTGGATCGAGACACGGCTGAGCAGCCACGCCACGCCGCAGGGACACCAGCACACACGCACACACACAGTCAGCGCCGAAAACGTACGAACGAACACAAACCAAAAAAAAAGTAAAAATGAAAATAAAATCGCACCGACGCTTCCCCCCACAAGTGGCGGGGCGGCGGTAGGAGATGTACATCAGCGCGCGGCCGTCGCAGAGAATGCACGGGCAGGCGGCACGGGGCCAGCACGAAACGGCAGCCAAAACAAAAGATGGTCACACCCGGAAGAACCAGGCGCAAAACAAACGGCGGAAGATACGCTAAGCACGCACAACCAAAGACAATGGCATATATACATCCACACCGCTGCAGGGTGCTCAAATATACGCGGCGCACCTCTCGGTGGGTCACGCCGAGAGCGGCGCACGCGCCCCGCCCCGTCCTCAGCACGCAGCACCGGCGGTCGCCACAGCGGCACTGACAAGCAGCAGCAGCGGCACCTGAACCCACAAAGGGCCGCCGAGGCCGCTCCCGTCGCCAGGAGTCGGTGCCTTGGAGGTGGTCGTGTTCTTGGCGGGTGCATTGGTGGTGGTGGTGGTGGTCGTGTCCTTGGCGGGTGCATTGGTGGTGGTGGTCGTCGTAGTAGTAGTTGTTGTTGTGGTGGTGGTGGTTGTAGTTTGATCCTGGCCCTCCCCAGCCTCAACAACAGCAACATCATACTGCCCCTCCTCCTGAGCCGTGGCGCACACGCATGCACAGCAGAGGGCAAGGAAAAGCACGCAGAGGACGCGGCGCAGCATCATTGTCACTTGGGCCT
>NW_899412.1:0-891 GCF_000209065.1 Trypanosoma cruzi | reverse complement strand
GCTGCTCAGTACCGGAGAAATAATGGTCTCTCGTTAAAGCCATCTGCAGATGAAAGTGACTTGGGAAGCAGACGCTCTTTTGCCGGCATCACAAATAATATTCGGGTACATATAAAGAGGATCCTCGCGATGGGCCCTTTTGAACCATCTGTGAGAGACATCAATGATGTCCGCAATGACATCCTCGCCCACGGACAAAGGGTCATGCAACTTTGTGATTATAAGACTGTGCCACTTACTAAGCTTGGCGACATTCGCCGCGGTGTATGAATATTTGCCGTCTATTCGGCCAAATACATCGCGGGCTGTGCGTCGCTCGTTGCAGAAGTCGCACAGCTCGGCCCCACTGCCCTCTGTGTAAAGCTTGGCCACTACGCGCCTTTCCTCCGCACAACTGCCAGTGCTGCTGCCGCCGCCGGGCCTAAATCTGCGGATATCGTTAAAAAGCGCCATTTCACCGGTAACACGATTAAAAACCTCCACCACACTCTGATTTTCGAGATCCCGCAGCAGATCTTCGCGTGTTCCCCTGTAGCCAGAAAACATGCTCTCCGCTCTCGCGTGAAACTCTGGAGGAATCAAGAGACGCGCAGAATCAGTGCGGATACTGTAGATGCGTTCAAAAACCATCCTTGCATTTGGAAACCGAGCCAGCACGTCGGCCAGCAGCTGCACCGAAGAAATCGGCACGTCCAGCCGTATCGATGCGCTGTCCGCAGCAGCAGGGGCTCCCCAAAAAGATTGCCCCTGTGGGCGAAAAACGAAAACGGTGGCATTAGCAATAAAAAACACACAAACCAATGCAATAACAAAAATGTGCACGCGCCGCGTGCACCGCAAAAAGGGAAAAGAAAAATATGACATCCTACCAATACCACTGCGCGGGGGATA
>NW_899411.1:0-891 GCF_000209065.1 Trypanosoma cruzi | reverse complement strand
CTAGTGGACCGGCGTATTTATGCTGCTGCTGCTGCTCGAGGAGGTGTAGAAGTGCGATTTGAGGTAAGCGGCGGAAGGGTCACACATCCCGCAGTGACGGTCGTCGTTGGCCCAGCGGGTGCCTCTGAAGGTTTTGTTGGATGCAACGTCCTTATGCCCGTCTCTGGATGGCGGCATCCCTGATGCAGCCAACGAAAGGGACTGGGAGCGACGGTGAGACGCAAGCACGTGTGGATGTTCGGAGCGGCCGGCACACCGCACGCTGAGAGCATGGCACGGTGAGGGCCGGACCTAGAAAAGGGACACCGCGTGGGACGTCAACATTCACTGCAGCGACCGCCACCGAATTCGGATTTGCTCGCACCTTCTGCGGTCCCTCTTCCTCCCCTCACTTCTGTGCCGAGGACTGTGCCGCGGGATCCAGCAGCGCGATGTTTGGCCGCAGGAACATGGCCCGAACAACTGATGTGTGTGTGTGTGTGGGGGATGTGCACTGCGACGAGAAGGAAGAAAATGTTGCGAGACGAACACCACGACAAGACCGGAGTGAAGTTGTGTTTTGTCCACTTGCGCGAGGGCGGCCTGCCACCTGGTCGGTTAGGAGGATTATTTTTTTGCGTTGTT
The DNA here is from genome assembly GCF_000209065.1 of Trypanosoma cruzi. Lineage (NCBI taxonomy): Eukaryota > Euglenozoa > Kinetoplastea > Trypanosomatida > Trypanosomatidae > Trypanosoma > Trypanosoma cruzi. The sequence continues at coordinate 267 of NW_899411.1, read as the reverse complement.
GCGCTCTCTTTATATTCCGCTGCGTTTTTCTTGCGGACCTGCGAAGGGAGATTTGCAAGAAATTCCTGCGAGGCGTCCGTGCCGCCATCGGAAAAGCGGATCCCCCTTGAAAAACGCTACTTTTAAATTTGTTTTGGGCGGGGAGTTCCTGTCGATTCACTGCGACTTTGTTTTGCGGATTTGATGCGTGTGTTTCCGAGCGGTTCGATCAGTGCTCCCAGCCCACTCGGATGTGGTGTGCGCGTCGACGTGAAGGTGCCTGCCAGC
>NW_899410.1:0-891 GCF_000209065.1 Trypanosoma cruzi | reverse complement strand
GGAGTCGCGCTACCGCATTTTTTTAGCTCAGTGGCAAACACGCTCACAATGTCATCCGGGGACGCGGGTTCGATTCCCGCAGAAGCCTAAATTTTTTCCATTTTTTTTTTTTTGAATTCTTGTTTCATATTGCTTTTTAAACTTCTGGTTTGCAGGACGGTGTGCGAGTTCTGCAATCGCACTGATTCCATCTGTTTCGTGGTTTGTGCGGCTGCGGCTGCGGTGGTGGCCGCGTGAGAGTGAGTGTGAGAGAGCCATGCACCGCCCGCATACACACACTTCCTTCTCTCTCTGTGTGTGTGTCCCCTTGCATGGACTCTCGTCGTCGCCTCACCCCACGAAGCACACACAATAATGTGCCCATTGTATATATGCATGCACACCCATGCAGGCCCGTTGGTGCTCTCTTTTGCACGACACGCACCGCTGCCGTCCTGCCTGGCTGCATGGGCGGAGCACCGTAACTGTTTCTGTTTTGTTTTCATTGCATTGAGTGGGCGACCTCTCTCTCTCTCCCTGTGTGTGTGTTTTGCTTTACGGGAGCAATGAGAGTGTGTGTGCGCTGGTAGTCCCACGCTTCGGCTTTTTGTTTTGTTTTTCTTTTTGATTTTGTGGTTGAGTGCACCCATTCCGCGGCTGCGTGTGTGTGTGTGTGATGATATGAGTAATTTGCGTGTGTGCTTATCTGCCTCTCTCTGCCGTTGCTTTCTTCAGACTCTCTTGTGGCGCACAGCTGCTCTGCAAGTATAGGCGCTGACAAACACACACACACATGCACACACATGCCGTGCTTAAAACGCTGAGAATGCACGCACGCACAGGATTGTGGCTGCAAAGGCCCTCGCGAGGGGGAAAAAACCTGCATTTTTTTTTTTTTGACATGTGCTCGGT
>NW_899409.1:0-891 GCF_000209065.1 Trypanosoma cruzi | reverse complement strand
AACGGATCTCTGATGCTTTGGTTGGTGTCGTATCGGTTGAAAACATCACTGCGGTTTGTCTGAAACTCGTGGCGGAGGGTGTTTTGGCGAAGTGGGGTAACGAAGCCTATTCTGTAAAATTCATGAGCCGTCTGGTGCCCCGCAACCTTCTTATCACGGAAGAGTATCAGGCGCTTGGCATGACACTGCTCCGCGTTGCGGAAAATACGCTGGTGCATTACATTCCACAAGAAGCAGAGCACCGTTTCTTTGAGGTCCGCAGATCGACAGTTAGTGAGAAGGCCGGTCTTGGACTCTTCCTCCGCTCGTCAAGGGCGTTGCCGCAGGGCGCCGTGATTTGTGAGTATGTTGGCCGGATGTTACACCGCCCGCCGAAGAAAACCAATCAGAGTGTCTACATTGTGAAGCTGCGAAATGTGCCCGCCTACGTGGATGGCGTGGACGAGAACGGCGAGCATCTCTCGTTAGCGACTTTCATCAACGACAACGGGCCTGCTGCCGCCAATGTTGAAATGAGGGAATACGACATGCACTCGGGTCGTGTGTTTGTTGTCGCGAGCCGAGACCTTGTACCAGGCGAGGAGGTGTTGTGTACGTACGGTTCGAGGTATTGGGGTTACTCCTCCTATGACGAGATTGTGCGCAATTTGAATGGCTTGTCTCGAAAACGAAAACGCCAGCGCGATCATGAGTTTGACGAGGGCGATGAAGAAGACTTTGGCGATTTTCTTTTCCCCTGCAGGCGGTGCGGAGAACAGCTTCCCAGGCGGCTGATGTCGCTTCACCACCGTACTTGTGGTGATCACCTGGTCAATCAAAAGTTGCTTCATTTAAACTGTTTGCCCCTCAACGACTTCACAGCGATGGAAAACAGGAGCAAAGTGCTGCCGA
>NW_899408.1:0-891 GCF_000209065.1 Trypanosoma cruzi | reverse complement strand
TGTCGCGAGATCTGGCCCACAAGGGTGCTGCAGTCGGATAATCGTTTTCGAGCGGCTGCTGCACCACACGCTGTGGTCTAAATTTTTGTTTCGAATTATGAATGGTGGTGGTCAGAGGCACTCTCTTTCAATGTCTGTTTGCGTGTTCACACACTGGACGCCAAACAACCCTGAATTATCCGCTGCTTGGAGGAATGTCGCGAGATCTTGCCCACAAGGGTGCTGCAGTCGGATAATCGTTTTCGAGTGGCTGCTGCACCACACGTTGTGGTCTAAATTTTTGTTTCGAATTATGAATGGTGGTGGTCAGAGGCACTCTCTTTCAATGTCTGTTTGCGTGTTCACACACTGGACGCCAAACAACCCGGAACTATCCGCTGCTTGGAGGAATGTCGCGAGATCTTGCCCACAAGGGTGCTGCACTCGGATAATCGTTTTCGAGCGGCTGCTGCACCACACGCTGTGGTCTAAATTTTTGTTTCGAATTATGAATGGTGGTGGTCAGAGGCACTCTCTTTCAATGTCTGTTTGCGTGTTCACACACTGGACGCCAAACAACCCGGAACTATCCGCTGCTTGGAGGAATTTCGCGAGCTCTTGCCCACAAGGGTGCTGCAGTCGGATAATCGTTTTAGAGTGGCTGCTGCACCACACGCTGTGGTCTAAATTTTTGTTTCGAATTATGAATGGTGGTGGTCAGAGGCACTCTCTTTCAATGTCTGTTTGCGTGTTCACACACTGAACGCCAAACAACCCGGAACTATCCGCTGCTTGGAGGAATGTCGCGAGATCTTGCCCACAACGGTGCTGCAGTCGGATAATCGTTTTCGAGCGGCTGCAACACCACACGCTGTGGTCTAAATTTTTGTTTCGAATTATGAATGGTGGCGG
>NW_899407.1:0-891 GCF_000209065.1 Trypanosoma cruzi | reverse complement strand
CGACCCGCGCCCCGGATGACAGGATGACATTGTGAGCTTGTTTGCCACTGCAGCTAAAAAAAATGTGGTCGCGCGACCCATTTTCACGCAAGGTGATAATTTCGATCTTCGAACAATCGAGCACATTTGCGTTGTCCCCTGGAAAACGAAAGCGACATGTTTAGGGTGCGCCGCCGCAGCGTGGATACCTCGATTCGTCGTCATATATCTCTCGTACGGGGCCGCAGCCGCAGCGTGAATACTTCGATTCGTCGTCATATATCTCTCGTACGGGGCCGTCGCCGCAGCGTGGATACATCGATTCGTTGTCATGTATCTCTCGTTCGGGGCGGACCGCCGCAACTTGGATAATTCGACACGTCGTCATGTATCTCTCGTCCGGGGCAGCCGCTGCAACTTGGATAATTCGACACGTCGTCATGTATCTCTCGTCCGGGGCCACCGCCCTACTCTTTTTTATTCCTTGCGGCGGCCAACTCCGGCAGTAAGGGCAAAAAACAGGATCGCGTTTTTTTAAATGCTTTTCCTGTTTGGGGGGGGGGCGGATCTTTGTTTTCTATGATTGCCCCCTTTTTTTGTCTATTCCAGGTTGGTTTTAGGAGGCTTGATGTGCCTGCTGGGTGATCGCCGGCTTTTTTATTGGTGATTGCGTATTTTTGGCTTACCGGTGTGCTGCTCAGCGCCATTTTGTTTTACTTCTTTTCTGCTTATTGGGGCGTGTTGTTATTCGTCACGCGTCAGCACACACCGAGCAACATGTCAAAAAAGACAAAACGCAGGCTTCTTCGCCCCTCGCGAGGGCCTCCGCAGCCACAATCCTGTGCGTGCGTGCATTCTCAGCGTTTTAAACACGGCATGTGTGTGCATGTGCTTGTGTGTTTGGCAGCGCCT
>NW_899406.1:0-891 GCF_000209065.1 Trypanosoma cruzi | reverse complement strand
CGTAGGCCTCCACCAGATTTCCAATGCACATGACCTTCCAAAAATCCCTTGTGAGAGTTATGGGTCCAACCGTCACATTCAACGGAACAGAACTTTCATTGCGATACGTCTTGATCAAATTCTGAACGACTTCCAGCGTCATCAGGCCACGCAATGGCTCAAACCACTCCTCGCACTTGGGATCCCTCGTCGAATAGATGAGAGTCAGCCACCGTGCGTCGTTTTCAGTGAAGGAAGGCTCCAGCGGAGCAAAAAGTGGGAAGTTCAGAAATTTACTAATTTCTTTTGACAAACTAATGACACCTCCAGAAAACGTCCCGTAATTTAACTTCAAGTACCGTTCCAAAATTTCCTTCTCTGCCTCGCAGTCCCGAGCATAGCGATCCTCTGTATTGTAAAAGTAACACTGCTCCTCGTGCACAGTGCAGTCGTACTTTCGCATTGGCACTTTTGCACCGGGAATAAAGGGCCCTGCCACGCAAAGGCGCACCTCAGAGGAGGACTTGGGAGCCCAAACCCCAAACAGACGATTTCCGTCAAAGTAGTCAACACTGTCAGGAGTGTCGTCAGACGCGTCGTAATACCGCGATGCGGTGTCCTTGCAGCGAGGGTAGGGTGGATGAAACTTCAATAGAGCCGCCTTCGCCTTAAGGGACCAGCACCAACTCCGCTGCATTTCGTTGTCACGCATAATCATCACCGTATTTTCCTTGCTTGACTGGTTGACCGGCTCGCCAGAGCGAATATCGCTAATGAGAATAATGTCATAATTAGAGCAGTAGGAGCGCGATAGCCTAAGGCACAACTCATCCGTGCAGTATCTCTCCAACAGCTCTAAAATAGGGCCTTTCTCATCTTTGGCGAGCTCCTGCACCGACGCACAAAAAGGGG
>NW_899405.1:0-891 GCF_000209065.1 Trypanosoma cruzi | reverse complement strand
CACCAGCGGTAGAAGGCTGCATGCAATTTCCCTGCCAGCCCTGCGAAGAGACACAACAACTCTGCGGAGTAAAGTGACAGCCCCGCGGTGTTGCCCGCAGTCCACATGGCATGACAAATTCCACGCACGCATAGTTCCAAATCCCTCGCTGTTTGAGTGCACATCAACTGAACATGCAAAAAAATACGTGCGCGCAAGATGGCATTTAAATACGTGAAGTCGTCAGCCTGCTTTGTTTGATGACGTCGGCGAGCAGTCCCACACAATCCAATCAAAGTGACACGCCGGACAGTGTGGCGTCAGCCAATAATAAACAAAAATACTTGCGCCAATGCAAAAAAAAGTAAAAATTGGATTTGCACCCCACTCCGGGGGGCGACAGTGGCATGAGAGTGTGTATGTGCGCAAGACCTTTCGTGGGGCAGTGGCCTCCAATCCCGCCGTGCCCCGACACAAAAGGGCGACAAAAAAAAATAAGAGCACACTCTCCAGAAAAGGAGTGACGGTTGATCAGTCAGCCCCCGCTTCGTCTCACACGACATCCACATATGTGCACCCCACCCCAAATACGTACCTCCCTGAACGCCGCATGCATGACGTGTGGCTTCGTCGCTCGCAATGTGTTCTTCCTCCCGCAAGCAACAAAAAGGACGGCCATGGCACAGCTCCACTCAGAAAAGAAATCGGGGCAAGCACGGGTGGGAACCAGAGATCATAACAAAAATATTTTTTAAAAAAAGGGGTAATAACCCCTCCAAGCCTCGGAATCGTGCAATGTTGATCCCTCTCCTTCCACATTGAAGCCACCACGACAGAACAAATGCGACAGACACATGTGCAGCACAATATCTTTCGCTGCCCCGCGTTCCATCTTACTTCCCATGAGTGCCC